>NC_137878.1:41409875-41412375 GCF_963924005.1 Protomyctophum bolini | reverse complement strand
AAATACGTTATACGATAATAATCGCTACTCTGCGCAATATTGTTTTGGAAATGCCGCAAATTGCATCGCAGTGAACGAGAGCAAATCACAGCTTCCCCCCCGGGGGTGGTGACTCCGCCCTGAATACGCGCTGTCCTATCAGTGTATAGAGTATTAAAAGGATAGAGACTGATCTGGCACGAAGCTCCGCCCCCCTTCGCTATTCATGTCACAGGAAGTTGCTCAGTGGCGTTTTGAAGCACCCGGAAGGACCGTCTTATTTCCGCCTTTTTTCGCCGATTCAGCATTTTGGACCACCACATTTTGGTGCCCAAATGCGGAAGTGCAACCGAGCGCTCAATGTTATGAAGCCCAGACGCTGCACGGGGGGTTTCCTCGTCATGAATCCACGGGTCCGCCTGCAGTCCCTCCTCTTACCAGCGCTTCACCGTTGGAGCCTTAAGCTAAATTCCAATACCGCAACTTTCACACTCGCTCACTTTCCTCGCGTCCTCCACTCGCTCCTCGGCTCCGCCCCCAGCGAGGAGGAGAGGAGTCGATGCGAGGACAGAGTGGCGGTCGAATTTTCCTCTAGAATCGGAATGTACTACGGCTGTCATTTCAAAGCGACGGCACATTCCGCGATCACTAATGACGTGTATCAATTAAATTCAATTCAAAGGGCTTTATTGGCATGGGGGAAACATACGTTTACATTGCCAAAGCAAAAGTGGTGGAACAATACAGTGTCACACAGCTTGATCACTGGAACTCCGAACAGAGCCGTACAGTCTACAGAATAGACAATTCATCATTTTGTGCATGTAACCGAATGTGTATGTATTGGTAACATGTGCAAGGCAAGGCTATTTATTTCTGAAATAGTGAACAAGCGCCAGGATGTGCACACGTATAAATCACCCCCCCTCCTCCGACAGTCCCTCCTCCGACTGTCTTTGCAAATAACGGACAGGAATTAGGTATAGATCTCCGACTTACATTATTCAGTTCAGTCCACATATAAATAAATTATACATTTTTGTCACCGTCATTCATAGCAGTCTGTGCATTCAGGCATGCACAGAGAGAAATGAACTATGCTTTTGAGGTGCGCACAATATAGCCGGCCTAATTTATATATGCTACTTTTATTATGCTTGTATCACACAACGCAATAAAGACAGTGGCTTGTTGTGGTCCTTTCACGGGCTAGATAGGCTACTTTATCATTCTGAAGATCTATTCATTCAGCCAAATTGTACGTGTCTCTTCAACAAACGGCAAAGCTTTTTAGTGTGTGTGCACGCACGCGGCACGCACAGTGCGTGCATGTGTGTGTTGGGTCAGCGACTCAGCCGGCCGGCAGCTAGTGGATGGGGGGGGGGGGGGGGGGGTGCATAGTATCGGGTTTCAAGCAGTGTTTTGAGCCACATGTGGAGGAGGCGGACTTATGTCACTGGAGAAGGAAAAAAACATGTACACGTGATGCGGAAATCCGCCGCGAGGAGACAACATACCCCACCGAGCTGCACCTGATGTACACTCGCTCTATGAGGAGACAACACACCCCACCGAGCTGCACCTGATGTACACTCACTCTATGAGGAGACAACATACCCCACCGAGCTGCACCTGATGTACACTCGCTCTATGAGGAGACAACACACCCCACCGAGCTGCACCTGATGTACACTCACTCTATGAGGAGACAACATACCCCACCGAGCTGCCCCTGATGTACACTCGCTCTATGAGGAGACAACACACCCCACCGAGCTGCACCTGATGTACACTCGCTCTATGAGGAGACAACACACCCCACCGAGCTGCCCCTGATGTACACTCGCTCTATGAGGAGACAACACACCCCACCGAGCTGCCCCTGATGTACACTCGCTCTATGAGGAGACAACACACCCCACCGAGCTGCACCTGATGTACACTCGCTCTATGAGGAGACAACACACCCCACCGAGCTGCCCCTGATGTACACTCGCTCTATGCGGTCTCGGAGAGCCCACTCGGCTCCTCCACTCTCCTCCTCGATGGAGCACTTTAACAATCGCAACGTTAACCATTTCCGGGTCACGCTGGAATGACCCCGAGTGACCGAGTGGGAGTGAGCGAGTGGCCGAGATTTTGGGTATTGGAATTTAGCTTTAGAGTATAAATGAATAGAGAAGACATCCGATTTCTCCTTCCATCCACTTTGCATTAAGTTGCTCAAAAGCGCATGAGGCGATTTCAACTCCTCCTTCCTGGTAGGAACAGAGTGCATTCTGGGACGGATTGCAATGGCGAGTGGCCCCCAAACACGTTGAACGCTGAACGTTGCACAGTGACAGTCAACGGAACCAGCGCGTTCATGTGTTTGGGGCCCAGCGCTGCAATACCTTCATTCGGCCACTATTATGTCCCATTTGGCCTCAGGGTTTCCTCTGAGTGCCGTCTCTATTCATATATACTCTATGGTTGGAGCGCCTCACTGCCCCCCCCCCCCCCCCCCCGCGGTGGCGAGCGC
>NC_137878.1:41364875-41404875 GCF_963924005.1 Protomyctophum bolini | reverse complement strand
TAAGGCACTAAATGATACCATGTCTCGCTAGATTTGTTTGTTTTTCCAATGTATCTGCCACTGTTGTCCTGCACTTTTTTGCCATGTGAAAATAATTGTGTTAAGTGTCGTTGCTGTTGTTGTAACCGTTTGTTTTTTACTGTTTGAGACCGAAGATGAATTTCCACACGTGGACAATAAATGAAACTAACTAACTAACTAACATATATCCTAATCTAATCTAATCAATGGTCAATGATTTCAGATCGATTGGTGGAGAAATAGTTTTGAGGGTAGATGACGACGGACATGGTTTTAATTTAGTGACCGAGTTAACACATTTTTAAATCATCTCCATCAGTCCCTGTTTAACCCATTTAGACCTGAGGACGATTCTCTACAAATGTCTTCTACATCCCGACAGTTTTCTGACAAAACCTCATGTTTCTGTGTGTGTCAGTCGTTCTCAAACATTTTCATGTCAAGGACCCCCAAAAATATTATGTAATTGGCCGGCCGACCCCCCCCCCCCCCATCTGAAAATATGTTGTTCCAGGGACCCCCAATATGTTGTTCCAGGGACCCCCCCCCCCCCCCCGCCCCCACAGAAGCAAAGATTTGAGTTAAAAACGTTCCGCTCTGAAAGAATATATATTCAAAGCTTTGCACTACATTTTCACGATTTTTTTTCCCCCCAAAATAGCAGACCTACAAGCTCGTAGCGCGGCACTCGGTGCCGCGCTACGAGCTTGTAGGTCTGCTGTTTTCCAATAGCTAAAGCATGACATGATGCTTCGAAACACCATGAGGGGTTTTCCGGCGCAGAATGGGTTAATGGAAAATGGGCGTGGTCAGTCGCTGCATAATTAATTATGCAGATGCTCAATGGCCGAGATGTGCAATCACACAGATCTACAGATCAACACAAGGAGGAGATGGATGGACTGCGGAGAGTCGTGAGCTTGTAAATCATCTATTTTTGGCGAGTGGAACCGCCGTCTATGACAAGAGTATAAATGATGTATGACTAACATCGATGTCGTTACCCACAGCAACCCACGGTTATAGCCACAGTGTATATCAGCGATATTGCACGTGTGTATTATTCAGACGATGTCTGAATACACACGTGCAATATCTGATCAGTGTGGACGTCATTCATGAAGACCAGATTTGACTGAGAGACTGCCATCGCGCAAATTCCGGCTTTTCACCCAGCATGAGTTAATAGCACAGGCTGACTCTGCACACACTAGACTAGAGCATGTCTGAAATAAGTGTCAAGAGCTGAAATCGACATGTAGATATGAAATAAATGCTTAAACATGTACAGTAGCTAGGTGTAATGTTGAGTCCACAGAAGACATGTAAATATGAAATAAATGCTTAAACATGTAGCTATAGGTGTAATGTTAGAGTCCACAGAAGACATGCAAATATGAAATAAATGCTTAAACATGTAGCTAGGTGTAATTTTAGAGACCACAGAAGACATGTAAATATGTAATGAATGCTTAAACATGTAGCTATAGGTGTAATGTTAGAGACCACAGAAGACATGTAAATATGAAATAAATGCTTAAACATGTAGCTATAGGTGTAATGTTAGAGACCACAGAAGACATGTAAATATGTAATGAATGCTTAAACATGTAGCTATAGGTGTAATGTTGGAGACCACAGAAGACATGTAAATATGTAATGAATGCTTAAACATGTAGCTATAGGTGTAATGTTAGAGTCCACAGAAGACATGTAAATATGAAATAAATGCTTAAACATGTAGCTATAGGTGTAATGTTAGAGACCACAGAAGACATGTAAATATGAAATAAATGCTTAAACATGTAGCTATAGGTGTAATGTTAGAGTCCACAGAAGACATGTAAATATGGAATAAATGCTTAAACATGTAGCTATAGGTGTAATGTTAGAGACCACAGAAGACATGTAAATATGAAATAAATGCTTAAACATGTAGCTATAGGTGTAATGTTAGAGTCCACAGAAGACATGTAAATATGAAATAAATGCTTAAACATGTAGCTAGGTGTAATGTTAGAGTGCAAAGAAGACATGTAAATATGAAATAAATGCTTAAACATGTAGCTAGGTGTAATGTTGGAGTCCACAGAAGACATGTAAATATGAAATAAATGCTTAAACATGTAGCTATAGGTGTAATGTTAGAGTCCACAGAAGACATGTAAATATGAAATAAATGCTTAAACATGTAGCTATAGGTGTAATGTTAGAGTCCACAGAAGACATGTAAATATGAAATAAATGCTTAAACATGTAGCTATAGGTGTAATGTTGGAGACCACAGAAGACATGTAAATATGAAATAAATGCTTAAACATGTAGCTATAGGTGTAATGTTAGAGTCCACAGAAGACATGTAAATATGAAATAAATGCTTAACCCATTCTGACCGGGCACCCATTTTGGTGTTGGCATCATGTTATGCTTTAGCTATTGAAAAATAGCAGATCTACAAGCTCATATCGCGCCACCGAGTGGCGCGATACGAGCTTGTAGGTCTGCTATTTTTGAAAAATTCGAAGAACGACTGACATTTTTAGAATCTGATCTCAGGTCAGAATGGGTTAATCAGACCAGTGTGTGTCCCGTGGAAACCTCGTATGAATCTGATCTCAGGTCAGAATGGGTTAAACATGTAGCTATAGGTGTAATGTTAGAGTCCACAGAAGACATGAAATAAATGCTTAAACATGTAGCTATAGGTGTAATGTTAGAGACCACAGAAGACATGTAAATATGAAATAAATGCTTAAACGTGTAGCTAGGTGTAATGTTAGAGACCACAGAAGTGAACCTTTTCAAGCCTGTTTTCTCAAATCCAATGGCAACACAGTGAGGGTCTAGAGATCTACTCTGTGGGTCATGTGCTCTGAAACCCAGTGAGGGTCTATAGATCTACTGTACCTCCTCCAGTTCTGCCACCTTGTCCTGAAGGTCCACTCTGGCCGTGTACTCCTCCTCCCATCTGAAACACACACACACACACACACACACACACACACAATATCCTCAGTCAATGACCGGCAGGCCGAGTTTACAAATTCTTCCTAATTCAGTAGTTCTCACAGCATTTATTTTTGTTCCCCAACTTGCAGTAATCCTGGTCTCTAACACTGCCTCCCCCTGGCCAGCCGGGGCGCCTGATGGGAGGGGAAAGGAACTGGTCTCTAAACTGCCTCCCCCTGGCCACCCGGGGCGCCTGATGGAGGGGAAAGGAACTGGTCTCTATACTGCCTCCCCCTGGCCAGCCGGGGCGCCTGATGGAGGGGAAAGGAACTGGTCTCTAAACTGCCTCCCCCTGGCCACCCGGGGCGCCTGATGGAGGGGAAAGGAACTGGTCTCTAACACTGCCTCCCCCTGGCCAGCCGGGGCGCCTGATTGGGGGGAAATTAACTGGTGTCTATACTGCCTCCCCCTGGCCAGATGCAGAGAGAGAGCGCGAGAGAGAGAGAGAGAGAGGTAGACATCATTATGTCCTGGGGGAGGGGGAGGGGTTAGGTCACAGCTCTGTGCAGTGCTGCATTGCAGGTGCTACTGCTGGCACAAATACACAGGACAGGGGACTAGGGAGGGAGAGAGACACAGACACAGACAGAGAGAGAGAGAGAGAGAGAGAGAGAGAGAGAGAGACGTGTGGGGCGAGACAGAGAGCGAATCCACCTAACTCGAGAAGCGTTTTTCCCCACGGACTACGAGCTTGTAGGTCTGCTATTTTTGAAAAATCGTTAAAAAAATGCGGCACAAATCTTTGAATATATATCCTTTCAGAGCGAACGTTTTTCGATGTCAGGCCTAAAATGGGTTAAATGGGGGGTCCGTAGACTAAATGCATGTCAACCTGGGGGTCCTTGAAATGAATCGGGTTGAGAATCACTGCTAGAGCCGTAACAACATCCTCTAATGGGGGTCCCTCATGGCATTATATCACTGCTAGAGCGGTAACAATATCCTCTAATGGGGGTCCCTCATGGCATTATATCACTGCTAGAGCGGTAACAATATCCTCTAATGGGGGTCCCTCATGGTATTATATCACTGCTAGAGCATAACAACATCCTCTAATGGGGGTCCCTCATGGCATTATATCACTGCTAGAGCAGTAACAATATCCTCTAATGGGGGTCCCTCATGGCATTATATCACTGCTAGAGCAGTAACAATATCCTCTAATGGGGGTCCCTCATGGCATTATATCACTGCTAGAGCAGTAACAACATCCTCTAATGGGGGTCCCTCATGGCAATATCTTTTTCTCATTTTCGTTAAGATTTTGTCCACAATTCCTTCCTGTGTTGATGACGGTACCGTTAGGAGAGCAAACGTTGATCAAAATAACACTTTTATCTACATTCTAATTGTGTAGACTATCTTGTAAATTCAGTAATGCCAGATGTTTAACAATAATTGAACTCTTGACTCTCTTTGAGTGTAAAATTAAACCAAATGGACCTGTAGTTGAACATTAAAGGACCCCTCAAGGACCACTGGTGGTCCCCGGACCACCTGGAACCCCCTCAAGGACCACTGGTGGTCCCCGGACCACCTGGAACCCCCTCAGGGACCACTGGTGGTCCCCGGACAACCTGGAACCCCCTCAGGGACCACTGGTGGTCCCCGGACCACCTGGAACCCCCTCAGGGACCACTGGTTGAAAACCACAGACTGAAGCATCATTAAATGGCCAATAGGTGACACTCTTGACATAGGCGCCACTTTGACGATGGAGAGGGCCACTACATTTCCACACTAACTGCCTAGGGCCATATATTGGGCTACATTCCCACACTAACTGCCTAGGGCCATATATTGGGCTACATTCCCACACTAACTGCCTATAGGGCCATATATTGGGCTACATTCCCACACTAACTGCCTAGGGCCATATATTGGGCTACATTTCCACACTAACTGCCTATAGGGCCATATATTGGGCTACATTCCCACACTAACTGCCTATAGGGCCATATATTGGGCTACATTTCCACACTAACTGCCTATAGGGCCATATATTGGGCTACATTCCCACACTAACTGCCTATAGGGCCATATATTGAGCTACATTCCCACACTAACTGCCTATAGGGCCATATATTGAGCTACATTCCCACACTAACTGCCTAGGGCCATATATTGGGCTACATTCCCACACTAACTGCCTAGGGCCATATATTGAGCTACATTCCCACACTAACACTACATTTATGTGTTATTCAACAATTACTTTAGCGCAAAATATAGGCATCTCTATATATCTTCATTGCTATTTACTAATGATGGCCTGTTCATCGTGACAGCATTCCGTTTAAAAAGAAAAAAGAAAAAGTTCATGATTCCTGACTAGCCTACTCACTACTCAGACTATACTGTATCAGAAGTATACAACGTTCACTGTAAAATGCATTTGCACTATAGACAGACAACAATCTTACCGTGCTGAGTGCACTGTGCTCAATAAAACAACAGTTTAAACGCTATTTTGTGCCGAAAACCATTATTACATTAGTACTGCTTTGTCGTTTGGAAGGGGGGGCCCTCTAGTGGACAGAACGTGCATCGTCAAAACCTTGTTATTCTGTGTATTATTATAGGCTAAATATGAGCTAAAATACAATGTAAATATTCGAATATATTCGAAAATTACAAATAATTAAGCAATGAAATTCGAATTGGATTATAGAGGTGAACTGACAGCCCTACTGCCTATAGGGCCATATATTGGGCTATATTTCCACACTAACTGCCTAGGGCCATATATTGGGCTACATTCCCACACTAACTGCCTATAGGGCCATATATTGGGCTACATTCCCACACTAACTGCCTATAGGGCCATATATTGGGCTACATTTCCACACTAACTGCCTATAGGGCCATATATTGGGCTACATTCCCACACTAACTGCCTATAGGGCCATATATTGGGCTACATTCCCACACTAACTGCCTAGGGCCATATATTGGGCTACATTCCCACACTAACTGCCTATAGGGCCATATATTGGGCTACATTCCCACACTAACTGCCTAGGGCCATATATTGAGCTACATTCCCACACTAACTGCCTAGGGCCATATATTGGGCTACATTCCCACACTAACTGCCTATAGGGCCATATATTGGGCTACATTTCCACACTAACTGCCTATAGGGCCATATATTGGGCTACATTCCCACACTAACTGCCTAGGGCCATATATTGAGCTACATTCCCACACTAACTGCCTATAGGGCCATATATTGGGCTACATTTCCACACTAACTGCCTATAGGGCCATATATTGGGCTACATTTCCACACTAACTGCCTATAGGGCCATATATTGGGCTACATTCCCACACTAACTGCCTAGGGCCATATATTGGGCTACATTTCCACACTAACTGCCTATAGGGCCATATATTGGGCTACATTTCCACACTAACTGCCTATAGGGCCATATATTGGGCTACATTCCCACACTAACTGCCTATAGGGCCATATATTGGGCTACATTTCCACACTAACTGCCTATAGGGCCATATATTGGGCTACATTCCCACACTAACTGCCTATAGGGCCATATATTGGGCTACATTTCCACACTAACTGCCTATAGGGCCATATATTGGGCTACATTCCCACACTAACTGCCTAGGGCCATATATTGGGCTACATTTCCACACTAACTGCCTAGGGCCATATATTGGGCTACATTCCCACACTAACTGCCTAGGGCCATATATTGGGCTACATTTCCACACTAACTGCCTATAGGGCCATATATTGAGCTACATTTCCACACTAACTGCCTAGGGCCATATATTGGGCTACATTCCCACACTAACTGCCTATAGGGCCATATATTGGGCTACATTTCCACACTAACTGCCTATAGGGCCATATATTGGGCTACATTTCCACACTAACTGCCTAGGGCCATATATTGGGCTACATTTCCACACTAACTGCCTATAGGGCCATATATTGGGCTACATTCCCACACTAACTGCCTATAGGGCCATATATTGGGCTACATTCCCACACTAACTGCCTAGGGCCATATATTGGGCTACATTCCCACACTAACTGCCTATAGGGCCATATATTGGGCTACATTCCCACACTAACTGCCTAGGGCCATATATTGAGCTACATTCCCACACTAACTGCCTAGGGCCATATATTGGGCTACATTCCCACACTAACTGCCTATAGGGCCATATATTGGGCTACATTTCCACACTAACTGCCTATAGGGCCATATATTGGGCTACATTCCCACACTAACTGCCTAGGGCCATATATTGAGCTACATTCCCACACTAACTGCCTATAGGGCCATATATTGGGCTACATTTCCACACTAACTGCCTATAGGGCCATATATTGGGCTACATTTCCACACTAACTGCCTATAGGGCCATATATTGGGCTACATTCCCACACTAACTGCCTAGGGCCATATATTGGGCTACATTTCCACACTAACTGCCTATAGGGCCATATATTGGGCTACATTTCCACACTAACTGCCTATAGGGCCATATATTGGGCTACATTCCCACACTAACTGCCTATAGGGCCATATATTGGGCTACATTTCCACACTAACTGCCTATAGGGCCATATATTGGGCTACATTCCCACACTAACTGCCTATAGGGCCATATATTGGGCTACATTTCCACACTAACTGCCTATAGGGCCATATATTGGGCTACATTCCCACACTAACTGCCTAGGGCCATATATTGGGCTACATTTCCACACTAACTGCCTAGGGCCATATATTGGGCTACATTCCCACACTAACTGCCTAGGGCCATATATTGGGCTACATTTCCACACTAACTGCCTATAGGGCCATATATTGAGCTACATTTCCACACTAACTGCCTAGGGCCATATATTGGGCTACATTCCCACACTAACTGCCTATAGGGCCATATATTGGGCTACATTTCCACACTAACTGCCTATAGGGCCATATATTGGGCTACATTTCCACACTAACTGCCTAGGGCCATATATTGGGCTACATTTCCACACTAACTGCCTATAGGGCCATATATTGGGCTACATTTCCACACTAACTGCCTATAGGGCCATATATTGGGCTACATTTCCACACTAACTGCCTATAGGGCCATATATTGGGCTACATTTCCACACTAACTGCCTATAGGGCCATATATTGGGCTACATTCCCACACTAACTGCCTATAGGGCCATATATTGAGCTACATTTCCACACTAACTGCCTAGGGCCATATATTGGGCTACATTCCCACACTAACTGCCTATAGGGCCATATATTGGGCTACATTTCCACACTAACTGCCTATAGGGCCATATATTGGGCTACATTTCCACACTAACTGCCTAGGGCCATATATTGGGCTACATTTCCACACTAACTGCCTATAGGGCCATATATTACTGTCGTAGCAAAAATAGCCGATTTACAAGCTCAAAACGCGTCACGCTGCGACGCGTTTTGAGCTTGTAGATCGGCTATTTTTGCTATATGTTCGAATTTAAATCTTACATTTTTGCTATTTTTGAATTGGAATCCTGAAAATGTTGTGTGTTGAAGCATTGAGCTACTCATTTAGACTGAAGTAAATAAAGCGAGTCATGTTTTGCATGTCGTGGAATCGTAAACAGCTGGAACCAACATTATATCAGTGTTCTGACCATTAACCTGAGGGGCCACATTAAGTGAAGGTGGGGGGGCCGCATGTGGCCCCCGGGCCGCCAGTTGCCCACCCCTGACATAGGCCATTTTACTACTGGGGGCGGGAACAGCATGGCCCTTTTCAATAAGCCACTGTCACTGATTTAGGCAGAACTAACATTTTCCCTCGAACATAATGAGACATTAGGCTTACACAATAACAATACTGTATCGCTGTAGAGCGTCGCAGTCCCGCCCCCTTTTCAGAACGACGAGTGGCCCAGGAAATGATTCTCCATTCATTTTATCCATAGGCTTTTCCTTAAAGTATTTATTTAAAGACGGTTACGCCGCGGGACAAAGCCATCTCGGATCGTGACCAAATCATGACAATGAAACACAATGTTTTGGGGCCGATCAAATCATTTATAAGAAGAAAAACAACAAAAAAAAGTGTTATAAAAGTGTATAACCTGCCGTTTTTTTCCTACTTTCTAATTATTTGTTTGGCCCAAAACATCGTGTTTGTTGTCATGATTTGTCACGACAAGAGTTGTCTTTGTCCAGCGGCGCATAAACGTCTTTAAATAAATACTTTCTGAAAAGTCTATGAGGGGAAAATGAACGGGGATTTATTTTCCGGGTCTCTCTCGGGGGGGGGGGGACTGCGACGCTCTATAGTATCAGTATCGGCCCTAATTTGTTGTCATGGTCACGTTCCTGAGGCCCTCCGTTTGTCCATGAGGTCCCTCGGTCTCTCCCAAGTCCTGCTCCTCTGTCTCTGATTGCCCTGAGGGGACCTCACCTGTGGGGGACGAGCTGAGCCAGGTTGGGTGATGAGCTCCAGTGACTATTTAGCCCATTCTGACCTGAGATCAGATTCTTAAAAATGTTCTTCTACATCCTGACAGTTTTCTGAAAAAGTTGTGTTTCTATGTCAGTCGTTCTTCGATTTTTCAAAAAATAGCAGACCTACAAGCTCGTAGTGTGCCACTCGGTGGCGCGCTACGAGCTTGTAGATCTGCTATTTTTCAATAGCTAAAGCATAACGTAACGCTAACACCAAAAGGGGTTCCCGCTCAGAATGGGTTAAGTTAGTGTCAGGTGTTATGTTCAGTGTATGTAATTCGGTTATCCTATATATGCCATTTCCCAAGTAAAGTCACGTTTATGTGATCTTCTTGTCCTGCCTTTGTTTGAGTCTCCTGCACTTCCTACAACACCTACAAACCGTGACAATTTGTCATGTCGGGTCATATCGGTATCGGCCAATATGCCAGTCTAACCACCGATCCGACACAGGGGTGAGGGGGTTGACACTATGCCAGTCTAACCACCAATCCGACACAGGGGTGAGGGGGTTGACACTATGGCAGTCTAACCACCAATCCGACACAGGGGTAAGGGGGTTGACACTATGCCAGTCTAACCACCAATCCGACACAGGGGTAAGGGGGTTGACACTATGCCAGTCTAACCACCAATCCGACACAGGGGTAAGGGGGTTGACACTATGGCAGGCAAATAAAATGCTTGCTTTGGAGTTGAGGAGTCTGCTATAAACACAACACCAGATATATAGCTAGATAGCTATAAACACAACACCAGATATATAGCTAGATAGCTATAAACACAACACCAGATATATAGCTAGATAGCTATAAACACAACACCAGATATATAGCTAGATAGCTATAAACACAACACAAGCCAATAGCTGCTCATAGTCAGTGCATCTGTCCCGGCTGTGGACAACAACCCTGTTCTAGCTGGCTGGGCCTGCGGGCTCTGTGCTGGTTGTAAGGTGACAGACCCACAGGTGGGACTGACGTAAACGCTGCTGAAACCCGTGTGTGCTCAGAAAAAACATCTCCCTGGATGAATGGTTCAAAAGGGGAAGAACAAGACAAACGGGCTGCTGTTGAATGTCACGCTCTCCGTTTGATAAAACTAAAATCAACAGCTATAGAGGACATTTTGTCTTGCTAATATATACGATCTATGTACAAGCTCACCAATGTGTCACGTCAATACACTAAAGGCCTATTCATAGTCTGGATTTCCAGTGGTTTGCTCTTCACCGCGGCTCGTGACGTCATGTTGTAGTTCGGTGGTCACCCCACCGCCGTAAATCCAGACTATGTATGAGCCTTTAGGCCCTCATTTCCGCTGGGAACCAACCACTCGGTGGCGCGCTATGAGCTTGTAGATCTGCTGTTTTTCAAACGCTAAAGTGCAACAGAAAGCTTGGAACACCAAAAAGGTCCTATAAGGTCACAACGACCTCCTCACCTCCTCTTGTACTCGTCCCGCTCCCTCTTCACCTTCCCCAGGACGTTGTACAGCGCCCGTATCTCCGGCGTTATGGTGTCGATCTGGACGCCCACGCCGTCAGGCTGGTCCCGGGCTGGCCCCACCCCCCTCGCCGGCGGCGGCGGCGGGCCCCCCGCGGCCCTCCGGGGGGCGTGGGCGTGGTGGAGGTGGTGGTTATAGGACCAGACGGTTCCGGTCCCGGTCCCGGGCATGAAGCGCGGAGGCGGGTTGTTGGCCGCGACGACGGTGGACATGCCGGTGCTGACGTACTTCTCGTTGATGTTGTTGTTGTTGACGATGGTGCCTCCTCCTCCTCCTCCTCCTCCTCCTCCTCCTCCTCCTCCTCCTCCTCCTCCTACTCCTCCTCCAAACATTCTGCTGAGGTCGGTCGGGGTGAGCGGAGCGACAGGGCTGACGGGGTAAAGGAAAGGAAAGGAAAGGTACCATGTTTACCCAGGGTAACTGGACTAAGGAAAGGAAAGGTACTATGTTTACCCAGGGGAACTGGACTAAGGAAAGGAAAGGTACTATGTTTACCCAGGGGAACTGGACTAAGGTACTATGTTTACCCAAGGTAATTGGACTAAAGCTCAAGAACTTGTTTACAGCCAGGCCCTGCTCATAATAGAACATTTCATGGTAGGGGGTTCAATGCCTTGTCCAAGGGCACTTCAGCGGTGGTCATTTTAACGTGCCGGTCCGGGGTTACGAACTATAGCGAGCTTCCGATATCAAGACCGCTCCGCAAACCGTTCGGCCACCGCTGCCCTAAAGGTTATTATAATTAACCCTCTTTAGGACTCACGTTGAAAATAAAAATAAAAAGGTCTTCGACATCCTGACGGTTTTCTGAAATACCTCATGTTTCTATATCAGTGGTGCTCAATATTTCATGTCAAGGACCCCCAGAAATGTAATTGGCCACCCACCCCCCCCCCCCCCCCCCATCTGAAAATATGTTGTTCCAGGAACCCGCCTCAGGAGCAAAATGTTTAGAGTTAAAAACGTTCACTCTGAAAGAATATCATATATATTCAAAGATTTGCGCCACATTTTCACAATTTTTCAAAAATAGTAGACCTACAAGCTCGTAGCACGGCACCGGCTTGTAGATCTGCTATTTTTCAATAGCTAAAGTGTAACATAATGCTATGAATCTTATTCAATGTGATCCTGGGCTCTACACACCCTCCACCAACCTGGGGAGAGCAAAGGACTTGAACTCATGCTTCCTTCATGTCTGAGTGTCCAAGTTGATCCTTTACACCTGACAGGGGGGAGTTTCCCTGGTTGGACGTAGCGCGTGGAAGGAACACGTTATTCCAACCAGTTCCTTTCCCCTCCATCAGGTGCCCCGGCTGGCCAGGGGGAGGCAGTTTTGAGACCAGGATTACTGCATGTTTTTTGTGAAGGTACCTACCCTAGGGGACACAGGGGAGAACATGTGAGGGTACCTACCCTAGGGGACACGGGGAGAACATGTGAGGGTACCTACCCTAGGGGACACGGGGAGAACATGTGAGGGTACCTACCCTAGGGGACACGGGGAGAACATGTGAGGGTACCTACCCTAGGGGGACACAAGGAGAACATGTGAGGGTACCTACCCTAGGGGACACGGGGAGAACATGTGAGGGTACCTACCCTAGGGGACACGGGGAGAACATGTGAGGGTACCTACCCTAGGGGACACGGGGAGAACATGCGAGGGTACCTACCCTAGAGGACACGGGGAGAACATGTGAGGGTACCTACCCTAGGGGACACGGGGAGAACATGTGAGGGTACCTACTAGGGCTGACCCAAAAAAATCGATTAATCGTACACAAGAGTGAAAATGACCGCTGGGAAAATCCCTAATTGAGAGTGTGTATAGGCAAGCGCACCGCAGCTCAGTGGACATTAAATATAGGCTACCATGTTTGATAAAAGTCATATAAAAACATTACTTGCACCCAAATGAAAATATAAACTTCACAGATTATAGATCACTTGGAATTATAACAATCTGCTGAGTATTGCCTGAATAATGCCACTATAGTGAAATCCCAACTCTTATCGATGCGCCATTGCGCTGAGAACCTTGTGGAGCCTGGCGGTGTACATTATACTTGTGAGGACCTGCTTGGATTCACATGGTGAGTGCGCTCAGTGCGCGCACCGAAAATTTAAAGATCTGCAATCTCATGCGCTGCGTTGTGCATATAGGCCGAGTATAATGGCACGAATGAAACTAGGCCTATAGATTTATTTTGGCGATGCGGAGAACTGATTTTGTTGATCTTTTATTATTTTTTCATTGTCTGAAGACTGACCTGTTCCGTCACTGTGAACTTATAAACTAAAACTAAAAGTATAATGAAAAGCATTCTAACTAAATTCTAAAATAATCCTGGTCTCTAAAACTACCTCCCCCTGGCCAGCCGGGGCGCCTGATGGAGGGGAAAGGAACTGGTCGGAATAACGTGTCCCTTCCACGCGCTACGTTCGGCCGGGGAAACTCCCCCCCCTGTCAGGTGAAAAGGAGCAGCTTGGACTCCTCATGCATAGAAGGAGGCATGATGTCAGTCCGCTGCCCCCCCCCCCAGGTTGGCAGAGGAAGTGTAGCGCCCAGGATTACATTAGATAATCGGCACTGGGTGAAAAAGAAAAACTGGGTTACAAAATCGTGGGATAAAAAATTAAGATTTAAAGAAAAGCATTGTAACCTGGCGTGGGGGGTAACCGCCGCACGGGTTGGAGTTGGAATCCGTGGCCGCGACGGCAACGGCGGGCGTGGCCAAGGCGACGGCGGCGGCGGCGGGTAACGGCGGGCGTGGCCGGGTTCAGGTTGTTGGCGAGCAGCAGCGAGGAGCGGCGGCTGGTGGGGTCAAAGCCCTGCAGTGAGGGGGTGAGGGTGGGGGAGAGGAGCAGGTGGCCGTAGGGGGGGTTGTTGTTGACGTTGTGCAGGGCGATGGAGCCCGGCCGCACGGGGAGGGTCCCCACGAAGCCCGTCTGGACGCCAACGTCCCGCCGGGCGGCGGTGGAGACCCCGCCCCCCTCGCCGCCGGCGGGGGCGGGGGCGGGGGGCTCCAGGGCCGCCTGCAGCTGCTTCTCCAGAGCCTTGTTGCGACGCTCCAGCTCGTGCACCTGCATGGAAGGATTGATTGATTGATTGATTGACTGACAGTATGTTCATTATAGATATTCCACCGTTACGTTCTTAGCTTACGCATGTTTCATGATAAATGTTTTTATGAGATGTATTCCCCATGCTTTTTTGTTCTTGCTTAATGTAAGTCGCTCTGGATTAAGAGCGTCTGCTAAATGCCTAAATTGTAAATTGTATGTTATTAACTCATTTAGACCCGAGGACGATTCTACAAATGCCTTCTAAATTGTGATAGTTTTCTCAAAACCCCCCATGTTTCTATGTGTCAGTGGTTCTGAAAACCCCCATGTTTCTGTGTCAGTGGTTCTCAAAACCCCCATGTTTCTATGTGTCAGTGGTTCTGAAAACCCCCATGTTTCTGTGTCAGTGGTTCTCAAAACCCCCATGTTTCTATGTGTCAGTGGTTCTGAAAACCCCCATGTTTCTGTGTCAGTGGTTCTCAAAACCCCCATGTTTCTATGTGTCAGTGGTTCTGAAAACCCCCATGTTTCTGTGTCAGTGGTTCTGAAAACCCCCATGTTTCTGTGTCAGTGGTTCTCAAAACCCCCATGTTTCTATGTGTCAGTGGTTCTGAAAACCCCCATGTTTCTGTGTCAGTGGTTCTGAAAACCCCCATGTTTCTGTGTGTCATTCGTTTTTCAAACCTTTTCATGTCAACGACCCCCAGATTATATGTAATTGGCCGCCGACCCCCATCTGAAAATATGTTGTTCCAGGAACCCACCCACCCCTCCCTCCCAGAAGCAAAGATTACGAGTAAGAATATATATTCAAAGATTTGTGCCACATTTTCACGATTTTTCAACAAAAAAAAAGCAGACCTATACAAGCTCATAGCGCGCCACTCGGTGGCGCGCTATGAGCTTGTATAGGTCTGCTATTTTTCCAATAGCTAAATTATAACATGATGTTTAAATCACCAAAATGGGTTAACACCCAGAACGCCCGGGGGGTTATTTAACCCCTTAAACCAGAGCGCCCAGCGATTTATAGCAGCGGAGCACATTCAGCGACGGACCGGATGCTATCCCGGGTGTGGCTGAAGTAGCTCGGTGAAGCCAAAACACTCCCGAGGCGATCGACAACAACGGAACGTTCAAGGTTCAAGGTTGTCTTTATTTATTTGTCTCCCTTGGGAGACATGTGTCTTGGAGAGACAGAGTCACAGCTGCGTACAAATGACAGACACGAAACAGACACGAAAAGGAAGAACACCATGAAACACCCAACATACACAAAACAGAGATATTGCACACGTTCCCTTGATAAAGTGCAACTAGTCAAAAAAGTGTTTTTAGCAATCCCTGAATATCCGAGTCATTAAAGTGCATTCGTCAATCCCTGATTGAGCATTTTAGTTGACAGGGGAACAAAAGAGTGTTTAAATCTAGTATACACATAACGTGGAGTTCTATACCTCCTACCGGATGGCATTAGCTCGTACTCTTGGTACAATATCCCATGCTCAGGACTATTCTCCCAGGGTACCTCTTGTCCTATATGTATATAGCTCCCAGCCTTATATATAAGGATTATTTATTATATGTTCCATGGTTGTTTTGTCTGTACAGTATGTATGTGTATAGTTTCATGTTACAAAGTGGACCACAATGGAAACAAGCCAAGGCTTTTTTGTGTCTAAGTCCATTTGGCGTTTTTTTTTTTAAATGATGTCACTTTCTGTAATTTTCTTAAACTGCCAATAAAGTATTGCAATTTGCAAATTGCGGCTAGGAGAAGAGATGGGTTTTGAGTGAAAGACTTAAAGGCCTCTCTAAGGAGGCTTAAGTGGACCCGTTTGGACCCGTTTGGAGCAGACTTAAATGGATAGTTTGGGTCCATTTGGTTTCATTTTACATTCTTGAGATCTACATACAAGGGTCCATTTGGTTACCAACTCCATCATTTAGCTGGGGGACCATGCACTAGCTCTGGGGCCTATTTCACGAATCTTGGATTAACTAATCCAGGATATAGGCCAAAGCCAGGCTTTTTAAATCCTGATCTTTACAGCCTGGTTTATTCCGTTCCACTAAAGCCAAGCGAGGCTCAGAATTGGCGGATTTGGCGAGCCGGGATCAGCAAGCCTGGTTTAATAGACAGTCTGGCTTGTTGTCTCTAGACCCCTTCTGTGGATCAAAGATTTACTGATCCTTCTTCTTCATGGGGTATTAAGGCAGTTTGCATCCTTAATAGTTGCATTACAGCCCCCTTCTGTATATCTCATTGTCTTTACTATAATCTATTCAAGACCAACTGATACAAGGACTTAAGCTTCTAAAATAAATACTGCTGCTGTAATTAAAGAGAGAACATACTCTCAATAGTGGATAGACTGAATGATTAACTACCCCAAAAATATAGTTTACATTTTACCACTACTATTAACTTAAAACAGAATTCTTAATATTGTAAGCATAATGATATTGTCGCATTGTGATATTTGGCCATAACTCCCTCCTCTGAGGGAGCTACCTTTGGGGAAGGGGGTTGTTTTCCAGACAGGGGCCAGACTGGTGAGGGTCATAGGTTCATGGGTTAGCATGCCAAAGTTTGTTCTATTGCCATTGAGAATGCATTGGGCGTTTAAGTTACATAACTCCGAAACTACAAAACATTTCAAAGTAAAAAGTTCCAGCATGTGTTTCCACAGTAAGCTGAATTTTACAAAGTGTGAATGGAGTTTCTAGGTGAAAGTGATTTTTTGAAGTGCCACTATCTGCCTATAAATGTCTCAAATTTGAAAGCACTATATTTCTAAAACTATGAAACATTTCAAAGATTCCTTTTCAGGCACACATGTCCACCGTAGGATGAACCTAAATAGGTTTGAATGGGGTTTCTAGGTGTAAGTATGTAGGACTAGTAGTGGGTGAAACGTTACAATATGTTGTAAAACAATGAGTAATGGTAATATTTAGTGGTTTTCACTTTTACAAAGAATAATAATATAATATAATAATTATTCTTAACCGTGCACTTGCACGACAGCAAACCTATTCATGGGGAACATTCACCAAAAGCAGCTGATCTACAAGCTCACAAGCTGTCATGATGTTGTGCAGCCTATATATTTTGGTTATTTGATTTTATATAGTGCTTAAATTAGTCCTTTAATGCAGACCGATACAAATAAGGCAACATAAACCCATAATAATTGAATACATCTGGAAAACATCATTGGTTTGTGATCAGTTTGACTGCTTAATGAACAGTAAAGACATCAGGATTAGGTTAAACCTGGCTGTTAGCCTGGTCCGGAGCAGGCTAAGTCCAAAGCATAAGTTCCCATGGTAATTTATGTAGCATCACTTTCATGAAACCGAATCAAGCCTCAACATATCCAGGTTAACTGGTTAAGTTAATCTGGCAAGATCAACCAGCTTTCATGAAACCGGTTAAGCACTGATCCAGGATATATTAAGCCAGGATATGTGTTAAAGCCCGGCTTAATCTCTAATCCAAGTTTCGTGAAATAGGCCCCTGGTCCATAGTTAGCCTTCTACTAGCTGCTTCTATTCTGCCGAATCGAAGCAAAGAGAAGGCTATGGACCAGAGCTAGGTGGGACCACCTGGCTGGATCTCCTCTCTTCAAGGGGTCCCCGGACCCCCATATGGTTCAGAACCACTGCGTTTTAGAGAGACCAGGCATTCACAACAACAACAACAACAACAACAACAACAACAACAACAAACAACATACCTTGGCCAGGAAGCACCGGAACCTCAGATTAAGCGTTTTCAGCACGCTGATGTTGGAGCCCAGGTCGTTGCGCAGCGCCATGGCGGCGGGGGGGTGGGATGGGTGGGCCGCGGACCCCCCGATGACCCCCCCACGGTGGAGGAACGGGTTGCTCAGGTGGTGGTACAGGTAGGAGGACGGCAGGGAGCCTGCAGTCACCAGGTCCAGGCCGGTGGAGGAGCTCCAACCGTCCGGCGTCGTCATCATGGCCGACGATGATCCGTTCTCCCCGAGAAAGGATCCGCCGGTGGTGGGCCCGACGGAGGAGGAGGAGGGGTCCGAGTCCACCGGGCCAGAGTCCGGGCCCGGTACCGGTACCGGGCCGCCCGTCAGCTGGTGGTGCTGCTGCTGGGCCAGGTAGGCGCCGCTCTCCCCCGACACCAGTCCTAACGGGTTCATGCTCGAGTAGGAGAATCTGAAATGCTCGAAATCCGGCATGAATAACACCGCTTTGATTAACTCCTCCTCCTTGTTATCAGGTTAAAATATAAAAGTATATGAAACCTCCTCCTCTTCCTCTTCTTCCTCCGATGAAAAGCCTGCGCACCTGCTGTAGAGTGTGTAGGTAATCCAAACGGGGCTTTAAGAAAACAAAACGGTTGCTAACTTATTGCTATCAGAAGAATACACAAGAAGACAGGCTACGATGCGACGTTGAAATGACAGCAGCTGAAGTGCAGAGCTACTCAACTCGGTCCTGGAGAGCAGAGGAGAGGAGAGGAGAGGAGAGGAGAGGAGCAGTAACCTGCCCTGCACAGACGAGAGGAGAGGAGAGGAGAGGAGCAGTAACCTGCCCTGCACAGAGGAGAGGAGAGGAGAGGAGAGGAGAGCAGCAGTAACCTGCCCTGCACAGAGGAGAGGAGAGGAGAGGAGCAGTAACCTGCCTTGCACAGACGATAGGAGAGGAGAGCAGTCACTCTGCACTAATGCCTGCACAGCAGATAGCAGAACCAACACATAAACAAAGTGAACGACTCGACTGCGGCGTTTGGCTACCGTAGAGGCAGGAATAGAGGCGCAGCGGATGGTGTGGGAGTGGGAGGGACTACATGCCAGGCCAGGGAGGGAGTGCTGAGAGATGCAATACAGCTGTAAGGTCATAGAGTCCAGTGTTGTTTTTGGCAGCAAATTTAGATTTTAGTTTTAGTCTCTTGAATAGTTTTCACTTTAGTTTTAGTCACATTTTAGTCACCCGGAATGTCTTAGTGTTAGTCTAGTTTCAGTCGACTAATTTGTAGTCAAATGTGTTTTGGCGGGCCTTGATGCCGTCCTAATTATTACTGGGTTTTTTTTCACTTGCTAAAAATAGCAGATCTACAAGCTCAGTTGTGAGCTTGTAGATCTGCTATTTTCAGCATGCAACCGCAAGTGTAAAATGACTTATACTGGATCTCTTGTCCACTATAGTCCCTTCCTAACATCTTAGTCTAGTTTTTATTTGTTGACGAAATTGTCAGTATATTTAGTCTTAGTATTAGTCATCATAGCTTAGTTTTCGTCAGTGGAAAAAGGTAGTCGACAAACATCTTTCGTCTTAGTTTTAGTCGACGAAAACAACAATACAGTCCATTCGATATTTCCCCCCATATAGGTTTTATGGTTTGGGACTTTCTTTTAGGCTATTGTTTGTGATATCCATCGATCTTCAACCGCTTATCTGCAGTCGGGTCGCGGGGGCAACAGCTCCAGGCTTCTCTCTCTCGTCTCAACAGTGATAACCTACGTTCTGCTGTTTTCTTATCTTCTTAATATGGTCCGTATTGTTGTCCCCTCTACCTATGATATGTATGTTTTATTTGTGATAGATCTGTATGAATTATTCAAAGTGGATGTAGTTATTTATCCTGTGATGAATGTACACATAATTATTCCTAGAGAATGACACTTCTCTACCCCCTGGAGGGTCTCCTTCACATTTTTCATTGACTTTGTGTATCATTTTTAAATATTCTATATAAAGTGAAAATAAACAACCTGCTTGTTTGTTTATGTGCTGTATGCGCATGACATAGCAGATCTACAAGCTCATAGCTCACGAGCTTATAGGTCTGCTATTTTTCTTTTAATCGAAGAACGACTGACATTTTTTAGAATCTGATCTCAGGTCAGAATGGGTTAATCAGACCCAGTGTGTGTCCAGTGGAAACCTCGTATGAATCTGATCTCAGGTCAGAATGGGTTAAAAACCACATTGAGACTGAAGTCTCAATGTGAACTGGCCAAGACAATAGAGCGTCGCAGTCCCGCCCCCTCGAGAGACCCGGGAAAGAAATCGCCGTTCATTTTCCCTCATAGGCATTTCTTAAAGTATTTATTTAAACACGGTTCTCGCCACGGACAAAGCCAACTCGGATCGTGACCAATCATGACAATGAACACTATGTTTTGGGGCCGATCAAATCATTAGAAAGAAGAAAATAAAGGCAGGAAAGACAACACTATTTGTTTTGTTTTTCTTCTTATAAATTATTTGATCGGCACCAAAACATTGTCGTGTTCATTGTCATGATTTGTCACGATCCGAGTTGGCTTTGTCCGCGGCGTAACCGTCTTTAAATAAATACTTTAAGAAAAGCCTATGGGCCACTCGTTGTTCTGAAAGGGGGCGGGACTGCGACGCTCTATAGGCAAAATGAGTTATACACAGCTCTGCCAGTAACGTTAAACCCTCGGCTTTGAGGGTTTGTGTAAAACACAAATATTGAAGTCGACGGCGAGGACACCAATTCTGATTGGTGGGAAGGAGATGATGATGTATGATGAAAAGAGCGCCTCTCGCTTCACGCAGGTGTGATTTAAAAAAATATATATATATATGCATTTTCACATACAGTTACTGGCTGCATGCTGACAGCAAGAACTTTTCAATGTCACTGTTTGTCACAAACCTGACTCAGCTGTGACTGTAGTGAGACGCATATGCAGTAAGTGACTCATGTAGGTTTTCCCCAGTAGGATAAGAATAACTATTAATAAGTATTTTGTATTATATCACTGGGGTGATATAATAGAAGTCTGTCTGTGATTTCCAGTTATTCCAAAACACATGAGCCGAAGTCAATGTCGAAGTCATACGATTTGTCACCGCAGTGAAATTTGTTCTCCGCATTTGACCCATCTCTCTTGGAGCGGTTGAGCTGCAGCCAAGGAGAGCCAAGGAGCCACGCTGTCTGGGCCAGGCTACCCGCCCCTCTAGACCAGAAAGCACGCTGTCTGGGCCAGGCTACCCTACCCGCCCCTCTAGACCAGAAAGCACGCTGTCTGGGCCAGGCTACCCTACCCGCCCCTCTAGACCAGAAAGCACGCTGTCTGGGCCAGGCTACCCTACCCGCCCCTCTAGACCAGAAAGCACGCTGTCTGGGCCAGGCTACCCTACCCGCCCCTCTAGACCAGAAAGCACGCTGGCTGGGCCAGGCTACCCTACCCGCCCCTCTAGACCAGAAAGCATGCTGTCTGGGCCAGGCTATACACACACACACACACACACACACACACAATTTCATCACACAGACCACAGAAACATCAGACTATGGTACAAATGGAGGACTTTTATTGATTGTTCATTGTGTAGTAAAGACCCGTCCATCAGGCAGTGATATACAGTTCAGTGATGGAACAACTGCGATAATTGTGTCGATATAGATACAGTAGGTATAACAACATATACCTACGATTAGTCCGAACAGAGCAGAGGTTTATATAGTTTATTGTATAAAAAGGAAATGTAAACTAAGAGGGAATAGGAAGGAGGGGGAGGGAGGAGGGAGGAGGGGGGGTTGTTCCCACGAGGATGAACAGAAAGATGACACGAGTCCAGTTAAAGATGGTATACGATAGGAACATCTTTACAGTTAAAGATGGTACGATATAGGAACATCTTTACAGTCAAAGATGGTACTAGGAAGGAACATCTTTACAGTTAAAGATGGTACTAGGAAGGAACATCTTTACAGTTAAAGATGGCACTAGGAAGGAACATCTTTACAGTTAAAGATGGTACTAGGAAGGAACATCTTTACAGTCAAAGATGGTACGATATAGGAACATCTTTACAGTTAAAGATGGCACTAGGAAGGAACATCTTTACAGTTAAAGATGGTACGATATAGGAACATCTTTACAGTTAAAGATGGTACGATATAGGAACATCTTTACAGTCAAAGATGGCACTAGGAAGGAACATCTTTACAGTCAAAGATGGCACTAGGAAGGAACATCTACACGACTTCCTTGTTCTGCATGTGCAGGAGAAGGTCGATGACGCGGTGGCTGTAGGCGTACTCGTTGTCGTACCTACAGAGAGAGAGAGAGAGAGAGAGAGAGAGAGAGAGAGAGAGAGAGAGAGACACCGTGGAGAGAGAGAGAGAGAGAGAGAGAGATTTTTTAGAAGCACTTTATTCAAACCAAGTCTTTCCAACTCAGCCCGTATTGTTGGAACATCATCAACCCAACAGGACAGCGTTAGTTAGTCAACTCAGATGATCCCAAAAGCGTTTCCAATTATTAAGGCCACACCTAGTGCTATATAGTATAGGTACAGTATAGACTAGGGTATTATGCGCATGCTTAAAGTGAACGGCACATGGAGTGGCAAAGCAACAGGCAAAGTGAGTTTAACCCATTCTGACCGGGCACCCATTTTGGTGTTAGCATCATGTCATGCTTTAGCTATTGAAAAATAGCAGATCTACAAGCTCGTAGCGCGCCACCGAGTGGCGCGCTACGAGCTTGTAGGTCTGCTATTTTTGAAAAAAATCGAAGAACTACTGACATTTTTAGAATCTGATCTCAGGTCAGAATGGGTTCATCAGACCAGTGTGTGTCCAGTGGGAAACCTCGTATGAATCTGATCTCAGGTCAGAATGGGTTAACATTGTTTAACGTTGTTTTAATGCGATCGGACAAGGACTTTTCTGTGTGGATGTACAGTATGGGGCTGTCAAGGCCTGCAGGAAAGTAGTTTTTTTGCCACTCAGTGTAGGCGTTCCTGCATAACTTCCTGGTTTGACGATGATGTCACGCGCATAACCTTCTATATCCAAAACTAAAAAAAACAGCCAAATAATAATAATAATTTATTTTAGAAGCAAAGCATCAAATCCCCGTCATCCTGTGACAGGCAGGCAGGCAGGCACCCCCCCTCTCCCCTCCTCCTCCTCCCCCCCTCCTCCCCCCCCCCCCCCCCCCCCCAGCAGCTCAGATGAAATAAAAAGAATAAAATTAAAAGCTTCCAAATCAGTTAGTCGCCTTGCAGTAGTCATGCTTCAACTCAAGCCATATAGGCAGCTAGCAGCCCCGTGTTAAAAGCCTGCACACTGGACCACCAAAGCCCCCCCCCCCCCTGTATCTTTATCTGTGTATATATATATATATATATATATATACATCGTATATTATATTATGTTTGGCTTGTGGTCCAGATCGCAAGCTTTATTAGCTGCCCCTTCTTCCAGACACAAGAACGGAGCACATGGGGTCCCCATGATGGGGAGCACATCAACCTTAGAGTATATATGAATAGAGAGTAGAGACGGCACCCGAGTTCTCCTTCCGTCCGCTTTGCATTAAGTTGCTTCAAAAGCGCATGAGGCGATTTCACTCCTCCTTCCGGGTATATAGGAACAGAGTGCATTCTGGGATGGGATTTGCCCCAAAACGCATGAACGCGCTGCCGTTGAACGCGCACGAGCGTGCTGCCGTCGTGAACGTTGCACAGTGACAGTCATAACGGAACCAGCGCGTTCATGTGTTTGGGGGCCCAGCGCTGCAATACCTTCATTCGGCCACTATATATGTCCATTTGGCCTCAGGGTTTTCCGCTGGGTGCCTTTTCTCTATTCATATATACTCTAAGACATCAACCCGTTTTCAACTCTTAGCGGTCGTATACTGTATTTACAGTAGTAATGGGTCCTTACTAATGCTCCTTGCTGTACATGTGCAGGAGGAGGTCGCACACACGGTGGCTGTAGCCGTATTCATTGTCGTACCTAGAGTTAGTGAGAGAGGGAGAGAGAGGGAGAAGTTTGGGTTGGCGAAAGGGCCTTTCTGTGTGGAGTTTGCATGTTCTCCCCCGTGTCCCCTAGGGTAGGTAGTACCCTCACAAAAAACATGCAGTAATCCTGGTCTCTAAACTGCCTCCCCCTGGCCAGCCGGGGCGCCTGATGGAGGGGAAAGGAACTGGTTGGAATAACGTGTTCCTTCCACGCGCTACGCTACGTCCAACCAGGGAAACTCCCCCCCCCTGTCAGGTTGTAAAGGAGCAACCTGGACAGTCAGGCATGAAGGAAGCATGAGTTCAAGTCCGTTGCTCTCCCCAGGTTGGCGGAGGGTGTGTAGAGCCCAGGATCACATTAGATGATTGACACAGGGGTGAAAAATGGGTTACAAAATCGTGGGATAAAAAATATATTATAATATTATATAAAAAAAAAAAAAACATGCTATAGATTTAGTTTTTGCATGCTGTCTGCATGCTATTCGCAGCGAAAAGGAGCAAACCCGCTTGCCTAGTAGTGCATAATATATACAGATGGTAGGTCCATAATCACAACAACATCATGGGCTCTAATATCTGAGGTTATACAGACTCCTTCTTTGTTCGTAAATAAAAACCGCTTTCTGACAGGAAACCTTTCTGATTGTTTCAGTTAAATATAGGTTAAGGTTAGGCAGGCTTAAGGCATAGTTTTATTTTGTAAGGTTATAAGGTTACGTTTCAAGCAGTTATTGTGAGTTATATATAGTGACGAAGCCCCGATTCCCTGAATAGTTACAGTTTGTGTAGCTACTGTATATGCACAGGGAAGCGGGTATAACGCTTATATGAGGTTATAGGTTTGATGTTAGAGGATTATATTAGACTTGGACACAAGGACACAAGGAAGGACATTCCCCAGTACAGCAGACAATGGATGCAGGCGTCTGCCTATATATATGCATGAATGCTGCGATTGGCACTGTAGGTGTCATATATGGGGGCAGAAATGTGGACCTCCTCTACATGGCCGGGCCTCCCACGGGTCACGGGGAAGGTCAGAGAGAGAGCAGGATATTAGGCTGACTGAAGGGCACTGCGTCACCACCAGGGAGAAAATACGTGAGGCGAGCAAAAAACGGACACTGGGAGCAAATCCAACCAATGGACAGCTTGGAAAGGGGAAGGGGCACACAACACCACCGCCACCGCAGCCTATACGCAGACACACTGCGGAGCGACAGGGAAGCTATAACGACACACAGCAGAGCTCAAGACCCTGATGCTATAGAGCGCCGCAGTCCCCGCCCCCTTTCAGAAAAGCGAGTGGCCCAGGAAGTGAAAGCCCCATGCATTCTGCCATCGGCACTTCTAATATAATTTATTTAAAGACGGTTACGCCGCGGACAAAGCCAATTCGGATCGTGACGAATCATGACAATGAACACAATATTTTGGGACGATCAAATCATTAGAAAGAAGAAAAGAAAGTCAGGAGACAACACTATTTGTTTTATTTTTCGTCTTATAAATTATTTGATCGGCCCAAAATATTGTGTTCATTGTCATGATTCGTCACGATCCGAATTGGCTTTGTCCGCGGCGTATAACCGTCTTTAAATAAATTATATTAGAAGTGCCGATGGGAGAATGCATTGGGCTTTCACTTCCTGGGCCACTCGCTTTTCTGAAAGGGGGCGGGGACTGCGGCGCTCTATTGACCAGGGGTGCCCAAAAGGTATAGATCGCGATCTACCAGTAGATCACAAAGGCTGTGCAGGTATAGATCACATGACATGCTCCTAAAAATATATCATAATATAAATATAAAAATCTGCCACTTGAATTAAGGTGACTTGATTGACTTATTGACATCCAAAAGGGCCTGACACAAACCCTATACCAATTCCATGTCACCCCTAGTCTATTTCCAATTCCAAGTGCGTTTGTCTTGTACAGTATCTCTAACGGCCACCTCAGTTAAATGTTTTTACTATATTTTCAGCAATGGGATAATAATGTTTTGGGTGGGTGGATCTTGTTGAGCTGGTACTTTTTGAAAGTAGCTCTTAAAGGGACACTTCACCCTTTTTGCAAAAAAATATATGTTAATGACGTTTAGAAGCTTTAGATCACTTTCCTGGGGGGTCTTTATGTGCAGTGTAATATGTGGTTTTAGATATTTTAGATTGTAGCAGTGAGCCTGTTATCTCTGATGTCATGGACACTGGTCTCACTACCTTCCTGGACTACAATTCCCATAATTCTTTGGTGCACTGCTCCTCCTTGTGGATAGGGGGGAGAGCTGTCTTACTGAGACAACATGTAGTCCAGGAAGGAAGTGAGCCCAGTGTCCATGACATCAGAGACAACAGGCTCACTGCTACAATCAAAAATATCTAAAACCACATATTACACACATAAAGACCCCCAGGAAAGTGTACTATAGCTTCTAAACGTCATTAACATATATTTTTTTGCAAAAAGGGTGAAGTGTCCCTTTAAGTCAAAAGAGTGTGGGAACCCCTGCTGTAGACACTAGGAGAGAGGGGAGGAGGGGAGGAGGGGAGGAGGGGAGGAGGAGAGGAGGGGAGGAGGGGAGGAGGAGAGGAGGGGAGGAGGGGAGGAGGAGAGGAGGGGAGGAGGAGAGGAGGGGAGGAGGGGAGGAGGAGAGGAGGGGAGGAGGGGAGGAGGAGAGGAGGGGAGGAGGGGAGGAGGAGAGGAGGGGAGGAGGGGAGGAGGGGAGGAGGGGAGGAGGAGAGGAGGGGAGGAGGAGAGGAGGGGAGGAGGGGAGGAGGGGAGGAGGAGAGGAGGGGAGGAGGAGAGGAGGGGAGGAGGGGAGGAGGGGAGGAGGAGAGGAGGAGAGGAGGGGAGGAGGGGAGGAGGGGAGGAGGGGAGGAGGGGAGGAGGGCAGCCATGAGGCATTCAGGTGTCCCGAGTCGGCGCATGTTGTTGTTGGCTATAATATAGTCCGAGCTCTCGCATCGCAAAATGAGACAAGCGACACTTGTAGTATATATAGTGAGGAAAAAAAAGAAAGGTTGTGGCAGGAAAGCTCGATCTGCTCTCGTATATAGAATCTGCAGTATACTGTATATACAGTAGCCCTACCCTACGTCGTTGGGGTTAGTAGTTCTATAAATAAGATTGTACTGTGTGGTTGCTTTAGGTCAGGTCACTGTCTCCGTGTCTGTTGTTCTGTTCAGATAACCCATTCTGACCGGGCACCCGTTTTGGTGTTAGCATCATGTTATGCTTTAGCTATTGAAAAATAGCAGATCTACAAGCTCGTATCGCGCCACCGAGTGGCGCGATACGAGCTTGTAGGTCTGCTATTTTTGAAAAATTCATCAGACCAGTGTGTGTCCGGTGGAAACCTCGTATGAATCTGATCTCAGGTCAGAATGGGTTCATCAGACCAGTGTGTGTCCAGTGGAAACCTCGTATGAATCTGATCTCAGGTCAGAATTGATCAATACTCTTATTTGACGGAACAGTACAGGAGGGTACAGTGCAGCCTATATTTCAGCCTGTAGAAATATAGGCTGCCCCACATGTGTTGGACGTGTGCAGTAGGCCTACAGCAAGGCCATCCACCCACTTTCTGCACCTTCGCAAAATATAGACATCATATTTTGCCAGCGTGACATGATTTGTAAAAAGGAATTTCCCAACCTTATACTGTATAATATGTATAAGTGAATTTTCCAAACCACACCAGAGAGTGACCTGCCTAAAATACTGTAAACTCCAATAAATACACCTTGGCCTACTCTTGATTATTAACCACTGTATAATACTTTGTCGTACGACGAATATGAAATGAAAACAAGCTCGCAACACAGAACACGCCACATCGCACATTTGTTGCGAGCTAATTGACAACCTGCTATATTTTGCACCATTTTGGATATTTTCCAACATTATTATTATAATTACATCTTTAGACACCAAAAAAACAGGGAAAGTGGTTAATGACCAACAGTGTAAAGCACATTAAAAAGAGAGGCCAAGCAGATGCTGCTTAATATTATGGGTTAATGCGTCAAAGAGAGAGAGAGAGAGAGAGAGAGAGAGAGGGAGAGAGAGGCTCGCTCTGAAGGAGTATAGGACAACAGATAAAGTTTCCCTACCAGGACAGATAAAGACAACAGACAACAGATAAAGACAACAGACAACATGATAGAGTTTCCGTACCAGGACAGATAAAGACAACAGACAACATGATAGAGTTTCCGTACCAGGACAGATAAAGACAACAGACAACAGATAAAGACAACAGACAACAGATAAAGACAACAGACAACATGATAGAGTTTCCGTACCAGGACAGATAAAGACAACAGACAACAGATAAAGACAACAGACAACATGATAGAGTTTCCGTACCAGGACAGATAAAGACAACAGACAACAGATAAAGACAACAGACAACATGATAGAGTTTCCGTACCAGGACAGATAAAGACAACAGACAACATGATAGAGTTTCCGTACCAGGACACCAGCTTGACAAAGTGGTCGTTCAGAGCGATGCAAGCGTTGGCGTCAAAGATGGAAGAGCGCACGTCACCGTTGAAGTCTGTGGACACGACCTGAGGAGGAGACGGACGGACATGATTAGATTAGTTTAGTTTAGTTTAATCGTGCTTGTTTTATGTACCTCATGGTCCTCTGTGTATCTACGTTTGAAGTTCAGGTGTGCTTGTTTTATGTACCTCATGGTCCTCTGTGTATCTACGTTTGAACAGGTGTGCTTGTTTTATGTACCTGGTCCTCTGTGTATCTACGTTTGAACAGGTGTGCTTGTTTTATGTACCTCATGGTCCTCTGTGTATCTACGTTTGAACAGGTGTGCTTGTTTTATGTACCTGGTCCTCTGTGTATCTACGTTTGAAGTTCAGGGTGTGCTTGTTTTATGTACCTGGTCCTCTGTGTATCTACGTTTGAACAGGTGTGCTTGTTTTATGTATACCTGGTCCTCTGTGTATCTATGTTTGAAGTTCAGGTGTGCTTGTTTTATGTACCTGGTCCTCTGTGTATCTATGTTTGAAGTTCAGGTGTGCTTGTTTTATGTACCTGGTCCTCTGTGTATCTACGTTTGAACAGGTGTGCTTGTTTTATGTACCTGGTCCTCTGTGTATCTATGTTTGAAGTTCAGGTGTGCTTGTTTTATGTACCTGGTCCTCTCTGTTTTAGACTGTTTATCTATGTTTAATCGCACAATAAAAACAGTACAAAAAGGTAACATCAATAAAAGAGAAGTGTGTGCAGGTGAGAAAAGAAACCCAGGGAGGGCTTATATGTGGTTCTCACCAAAATGAATATACAAATAGTAATATACAAATAGTAAGACAAAGTAATACAATACAGTAAACAATATTTGTGAGATGTGAGATGTAGTGGAGTAGAATGCATTGAAATTGAAAACACGCAAGTAAAGTACAAATGCCTCATAATTATACTTAAGAACAGTACTTAAGTAAATGTTCAAATATATCAAATTGTACATCTAAACCTGCATAACATTAAGGATCTCCTGAGCCCTGAACCAACAGTAACCGGAGATGTGTCTCCATCTAGTGGCTACATGTGTACATTACATCTTGAGCATGCATGGCAAGACATGCGGGTCATATTTTAATTAATCAATGCTTGACCTTCTGAAAATAAATACTGTGTTTCAGTTCATTAAACTGGAAGACACTGTCTGTCACTCTGTCTGCTGAGCAGGTTGTTTTATGAACCTGGTCCTCTCTGTGTATCTACGTTTGAAGTTCAGGTGTGCTTGTTTTATGTACCTGGTCCTCTGTGTATCTACGTTTGAAGTTCAGGTGTGCTTGTTTTATGAACCTGGTCCTCTCTGTGTATCTACGTTTGAAGTTCAGGTGTGCTTGTTTTAAGTACCTGGTCCTCTGTGTATCCCAGAACGCCATGCATGGGACCATCAGCTGCAGCCTTGACGACCTTCCTGATCATCTCCATCGGTGCCTGCAGTGAAATGAAGCGTGTGGTTTACGGTCGAATATAGGCTTTATTATGGTATACAGTAAGTAAGTCAGTAAGTATAAAGTACATTTTATTTATAAAGCACTTTATAAGTTCCTCCCTGTCCCCAGTTAACCCCTGGGGGTCAAAAAAACCTTAGGTTTCGTTTTTGACTCTCTATCCTGATTGGACGAAGGCTTATAGGTCCCACAGCCAAAAACGAAACCTAAGGTTTTTTGAGTGAAATCACTGAATATACCTTTAAGTAAAATCAGTCATGACGACAACATCAAGGCCCGCCAAAATACATTGTAGTCGACTAAATCACCTGTAGATTTAGTCGACTAAAAAAAACTAGACTAGACTAAACTAGACTGAACACTGAAACATTCCCAGGTGACTAATAAAACTAAATGAAGATTCATTCCAATTAGACTATAATTATGACTAAAACTAAAATAGAAAGTTGCTGCATGCCAAAAACAACACTGTATAAATCCGGTGCACTTACGGGCCTCTCCAGGCGCACGGTCAGGTCGACCACAGACACGTTGGGGGTGGGGACGCGGAACGCCATACCGGTGATCTTGCTGCGAGGCGAGAGAGACACAGAGAGACACGTTACACCCCCAAGACACATCACAAGATGACAGCCCTATAATAATAATAATAATAATAATAATAAATTGCATTTTTATAGCGCTTTTCCAAGTGCTCAAAGCGCTTTACAACGGTCCATTCATTCATACATTGGGAGGTGAAGGTTCATTCATTCATACATTGGGAGGTGAAGGTTCATTCATTCATACATTGGGAGGTGAAGGTTCATTCATTCATACGTTGGGAGGTGAAGGTTCATTCATTCATACGTTGGGAGGTGAAGGTTCATTCATTCATACGTTGGGAGGTGAAGGTTCATTCATTCATACATTGGGAGGTGAAGGTTCATTCATTCATACATTGGGAGGTGAAGGTTCATTCATTCATACATTGGGAGGTGAAGGTTCATTCATTCATACATTGGGAGGTGAAGGTTCATTCATTCATACATTGGGAGGTGAAGGTTCATTCATTCATACGTTGGGAGGTGAAGGTTCATTCATTCATACGTTGGGAGGTGAAGGTTCATTCATTCATACATTGGGAGGTGAAGGTTCATTCATTCATACATTGGGAGGTGAAGGTTCATTCATTCATACGTTGGGAGGTGAAGGTTCATTCATTCATACATTGGGAGGTGAAGGTTCATTCATTCATACATTGGGAGGTGAAGGTTCATTCATTCATACATTGGGAGGTGAAGGTTCATTCATTCATACGTTGGGAGGTGAAGGTTCATTCATTCATACATTGGGAGGTGAAGGTTCATTCATTCATACATTGGGAGGTGAAGGTTCATTCATTCATACGTTGGGAGGTGAAGGTTCATTCATTCATACATTGGGAGGTGAAGGTTCATTCATTCATACGTTGGGAGGTGAAGGTTCATTCATTCATACATTGGGAGGTGAAGGTTCATTCATTCATACGTTGGGAGGTGAAGGTTCATTCATTCATACATTGGGAGGTGAAGGTTCATTCATTCATACATTGGGAGGTGAAGGTTCATTCATTCATACATTGGGAGGTGAAGGTTCATTCATTCATACATTGGGAGGTGAAGGTTCATTCATTCATACATTGGGAGGTGAAGGTTCATTCATTCATACATTGGGAGGTGAAGGTTCATTCATTCATACATTGGGAGGTGAAGGTTCATTCATTCATACATTGGGAGGTGAAGGTTCATTCATTCATACATTGGGAGGTGAAGGTTCATTCATTCATACATTGGGAGGTGAAGGTTCATTCATTCATACATTGGGAGGTGAAGCGGTGAACAGTCGACGCCAGCGTCCTCACTTCCCACATAGTGGCTCTCTCCATCGTCAAAGTTGCACCACCCCCTGATCCATGTTGCACCACCCCCTGATCCATGTTGCACCACCCCCTGATCCATGTTGCCCCACACAGCCTCGTTCTCACCCTTGGAGCTCGGGCACCACTTTGCCCACAGCCTTGGCGGCGCCAGTGGAGGCGGGGATGATGTTCTGGGAGGCTCCGCGGCCGTCCCGCCACAGCTTTCCGGACGGTCCGTCGACGGTCTTCTGGGTGGCGGTCACAGCGTGGACGGTGCTCTGCACGGTTAAAAAAACACACCGCAAGACGGACCGGCCGTTACCACTTCACACGGAGACAAAGATTCAAAGAGAAAAGGGATAAAACTCTGTGTGGAGTTTGCATGTTCTCCCCGTGTCCCCTATAGGGTAGGTACCCTCACATGTTCTCCCGTGTCCCCTAGGGTAGGTACCCTCACATGTTCTCCCCGTGTCCCCTAGGGTAGGTACCCTCACATGTTCTCCCGTGTCCCCTAGGGTAGGTACCCTCACATGTTCTCCCCGTGTCCCCTAGGGTAGGTACCCTCACATGTTCTCCCCGTGTCCCCTAGGGTAGGTACCCTCACATGTTCTCCCCGTGTCCCCTAGGGTAGGTACCCTCACATGTTCTCCCCGTGTCCCCTAGGGTAGGTACCCTCACATGTTCTCCCCGTGTCCCCTAGGATAGGTACCCTCACATGTTCTCCCCGTGTCCCCTAGGGTAGGTACCCTCACATGTTCTCCCCGTGTCCCCTAGGGTAGGTACCCTCACATGTTCTCCCCGTGTCCCCTATAGGGTAGGTAGCCTCACATGTTCTCCCCGTGTCCCCTAGAGTAGGTAGCCTCACATGTTCTCCCCGTACCCTCACAAAAAACATGCAGTAATCCTGGTCTCTAAACTGCCTCCCCCTGGCCAGCCGAGGCGCCTGATGGAGGGGAAAGGAACTGGTTGGAATAACGTGTTCCTTCCACGCGCTACGTCCAACCAGGGAAACTCCCCCCTGTCAGGTGTAAAGGAGCAACTTGGACACTCAGGCATGAAGGAAGCATGAGTTCAAGTCCGTTGCTCTCCCCTTGTCCCCCATATATGGGGACTAGGTTGGTCTCCCCTTGTCCCCCATATATGGGGACTAGGTTGCTCTCCCCTTGTCCCCCATATATGGGGACTAGGTTGGTCTCCCCTTGTCCCCCATATATGGGGACTAGGTTGCTCTCCCCTTGTCCCCCATATATGGGGACTAGGTTGGTGGAGGGTGTGTAGAGCCCAGGATCACAGTAGATGATTGACACAGGGGTGGAAAATGGGTTACAAAATCGTGGGATAAAAAAAATATATAATGTAGGTGTCCAGTGTCTTTCTTACCATGAGCCCCTCAATGATTCCGAAGTTGTCGTTGATAACCTTGGCCAGAGGAGCCAGGCAGTTGGTGGTGCAGGAAGCATTGCTGTGGATCAGAAGAACAGTTAAAATTACTTTTCTTCCTTTACTTTTTTATTTAGATTTAATAGCCAATAGTTTTGTCCGCCGCAATCGGGTGTATGAATGTGTGTGTGTGAATGAATGGGTGAATGTAATGCACAATCTATGTAAAGGTGTATGAATGTGTGTGTGAATGGGTGAATGTAATGCACCATCTATGTAAAGGTGTATGAATGTGTGTCTGAATGGGTGAATGTAATGCACCATCTATGTAAAGGTGTATGAATGTGTGTCTGAATGGGTGAATGTAATGCACAATCTATGTAAAGGTGTATGAATGTGTGTGTGAATGGGTGAATGTAATGCACCATCTATATAAAGGTGTGTGAATGTGTGTATGAATGGGTGAATGTAATGCACCATCTATGTGTAAAGCGCCTTGGATAAAGGCGCTATATATAAATGCACCATTTATCATTTACGTATATAGCGAACAACCGAAAGCCGTATGTAGTGAATTTACACACAAACAATTAAGACTCTGGTGGTGAGTATAGATATTATTTACCCACCCATGCAAGCATATAGTATATAAGTTTATATATAAGTCTGTATACTAATAATAATACAGACTGTTTTTCTGCTCTCCAACACGATAAACAAACTGGACAGAGGAGCAGTTTTCGTCGACTAAAAAAAAAAACTAAATAAAAACGAATCTATGATGACTAAAACTAAGACTAAATATACTGACAATTTCGTCAACAAATAAAAAAAAACTAGACTAAAATGCTAGGAAGGGACCCTAGTGGACAAAGAGATCCAGTTTTATGCTGGGTTGCATGCTGAAAATAGCAGATATACACAATCTCACAACGCGTGTAAAATATGTCATTACAACGACATCAAGGCCTGTCAAAACACATTTCAGTCGACTAAATCAACTGTAGATTCAGTCGACTAAAATCGCATGACATTTAGTCGACTAAAACTTAGACTAAACACTATAGAACATTCCAGGTGACTTAATAAAATGTGACTAAAACTATACGTGAAAACTATTCAAGAGACTGCGACGAGTGTCCTCGTACCTGACGACGGTCATGGACGGGTCGTACTTGTCGTGGTTGACGCCCATGACGAACATGGGGGCGTCGGCGCTGGGGGCGGAGATCAGCACCTTCTTGGCCCCGCCCTTGAAGTGAGCCTGCATGTCGATTGGAGGAGGCCACACGGGGTCACATGTTAATACTTCAGATGTTACGTCACAGTATGGAGGCTTTTATTTATAGCCTTTTTTGTGAGACCTGCAGATTCCACTAAATGTCGACTTCTGAATCGCGACCGTTTTCTGAATTACTGCTGGACCAACCGCCACTAGGGGGCGCAAAAGAGGGCCCTGACCGCCAGTTTCTATACATTTGTATTTGTATTTGTATTTGTATTTGTATTTGTATTTTAATTTTAATTTTTTCAAAAATAAATAAAAATAAATAAACGTTATACACGTTTTAAAAAGGCGCTAATGGCGTTGTTGGCAGTCTGGGAGATCATAAAAAAGAAGTTAATTAAGTCCTCGGCAGACATTTTAGAGTTTTAATGCCGCCAACGTGTGGGTTAAGAAACGGACCGTATATGAAATATGACACCTGCACGACAATATATCGCTGCAGAGACAGTTTGGTTATGTTATTTTGGAACCACAATTATTATATGAGACGATTTTAAGATGACCCCATAATGTTATTCTTCATAGAGGGGGGGGAAAAAACCGTCCAACGAACCCCTTGGAAACAGGGGATGAGCGAGTGACGTCAGTGACTTTAGAACCAGGGGATGAGCGAGTGACGTCAGAGACTTTAGAACCAGGAGGATGAGCGAGTGATGTCAGAGACTTTAGAACCAGGGGATGAGCGAGTGACGTCAGAGACTTTAGAACCAGGGGATGAGCGAGTGACGTCAGAGACTTTAGAACCAGGAGGATGAGCGAGTGATGTCAGAGACTTTAGAACCAGGGGATGAGCGAGTGACGTCAGTGACTTTAGAACCAGGGGATGAGCGAGTGACGTCAGTGACTTTAGAACCAGGGGGATGAGCGAGTGATGTCAGAGACTTTAGAACCAGGAGGATGAGCGAGTGATGTCAGTGACTTTAGAACCAGGGGGATGAGCGAGTGACGTCAGAGACTTTAGAACCAGGGGATGAGCGAGTGACGTCAGAGACTTTAGAACCAGGGGGATGAGCGAGTGACGTCAGAGACTTTAGAAACCAGGGGATGAGCGAGTGACATCAGAGGACTTTAAAACCAGGGGATGAGCGAGTGACGTCAGAGACTTTAAAACCAGGGGATGAGCGAGTGACGTCAGAGACTTTAGAACCAGGGGATGAGCGAGTGACGTCAGAGACTTTAGAACCAGGGGGATGAGCGAGTGACGTCAGAGACTTTAGAAACCAGGGGATGAGCGAGTGACATCAGAGGACTTTAAAACCAGGGGATGAGCGAGTGACGTCAGAGACTTTAGAACCAGGGGATGAGCGAGTGCACGTCAGAGACTTTAGAACCAGGGGATGAGCGAGTGACGTCAGAGACTTTAGAACCAGGGGGATGAGCGAGTGACGTCAGAGACTTTAGAAACCAGGGGATGAGCGAGTGACATCAGAGGACTTTAGAACCAGGGGATGAGCGAGTGCACGTCAGAGACTTTAGAACCAGGGGATGAGCGAGTGATGTCAGAGACTTTATAACCAGGGGATGAGCGAGTGACGTCAGTGACTTTAGAACCAGGGGGATGAGCGAGTGACGTCAGAGACTTTAGAAACCAGGGGATGAGCGAGTGACATCAGAGGACTTTAAAACCAGGGGATGAGCGAGTGACGTCAGAGACTTTAGAACCAGGGGATGAGCGAGTGACGTCAGTGACTTTAGAACCAGGGGATGAGCGAGTGACATCAGAGGACTTTAAAACCAGGGGATGAGCGAGTGACGTCAGAGACTTTAGAACCAGGGGGATGAGCGAGTGACGTCAGAGACTTTAGAACCAGGGGGATGAGCGAGTGACGTCAGTGACTTTAGAACCAGGGGATGAGCGAGTGACGTCAGTGACTTTAGAACCAGGGGGATGAGCGAGTGATGTCAGAGACTTTAGAACCAGGGGATGAGCGAGTGACATCAGAGGACTTTAGAACCAGGAGGATGAGCGAGTGACGTCAGTGACTTTAGAACCAGGGGATGAGCGAGTGACGTCAGAGGACTTTAGAACCAGGAGGATGAGCGAGTGATGTCAGAGACTTTAGAACCAGGGGATGAGCGAGTGACATCAGAGGACTTTAGACCCAGGGGATGAGCGAGTGACATCAGAGGACTTTAGAACCAGGGGATGAGCGAGTGACGTCAGGACTTCGGCACTGACTCTATAATATATATATACAGTCTTCTCTATTCATATATACTCTAAAGCTGTGAACGCTATATCGACATCATCGCGGTAACGTTTTCCAAGACAACTTACAGCGGCCTTGTCGATGGTGGTGAAGACGCCGGTAGACTCAACGACGTAGTAAGCTCCAGCCTGTTCCCACGGGATGTCAGCTGGGTTCCTCCTGTTACACACACACACACACACACACACACACACACACACACACACACACACACACACACACACACGCACACACACACACACACACACACAGGGACGTTGATTAGACTGATATCCTTATTGGCGCGGAAAGAGTTTCAGAACCACTGATTGATTCAACACCATATACAGTACAGTATATACACACTAATGTGTTGCCTTTAGTTACAGAGGGTTGAAAACAAACCAAAGAGGACTTATACTGCCGTAGCACTCGCACTAGCCTCGACGACCTCACAGGCTCAATTTATGTAACTTTGATGGCATTTTATGTAGAGACATATACAGTAGCACTCTATAGTGTATAGTTTCACTGTAGCCTATACATATAGTGTATATAGTGTAGCGGCCAGCTATGGCTGCAGCCAATAGGACTGTCTTGGGGGTGGGACTTGGAGGACTGGGGAGTGAGTGACGGCTGACGGGGGTCCTTTGTGGAGGCTCTGTGTGTATAGTTAGGTTGAGAGTACATGACTAACTTGGATGTGCACAAATGCTGTTGTTAACCCATTCTGACCGGGAACCCGTTTTGGTGTTGGCATCATGTTATGCTTTAGCTATTGAAAAATAGCAGACCTACAAGCTCGTAGCGCGCCACCGAGTGGCGCGCTACGAGCTTGTAGATCTGCTATTTTTGAAAAATCGAAGAACGACTGACATTTTTTTAGAATCTGATCTCAGGTCAGAATGGGTTCATCAGACCAGTGTGTGTCCAGTGGAAACCTCGTATGAATCTGATCTCAGGTCAGAATGGGTTAAATGAGTGATCTTTGGAGTAATAAAGAGAGATCTTTATCATTGGTAATTACAGTACGTCTCCTGGGATCGCTACAATACTGTTAGATGATTGGATCAAAAGGTAACGGGTACCGTCGCCCATAGTCCATCCGTCGGTTCTTATATAGCTTATGATTATTCTATTCATGACTATTTCTACAGTATGATGTATTTACATTATGTGTTGTTCTGGCCTTACTGTAAGTCAGTCTGGATTAACAGCGCCTGATAAATGCCCTGAATTAGTCAATTGTAAAGAAAATGAGGACGTACTCATAGTGGGAGACGCTGATCTTCATGTTGCCTCAGTGTGTGTGTGCGTGCGTGCGTGCGTGCGTGCGTGCGTGCGTGCGTGCGTGCGTGCGTGCGTGCGTGCGTGCGTGCGTGCGTGCGTGCACGTACTCATGGAAGACGGTGATCTTCATGTTGCCTCAGTGCGTGCGTGTGTGTGTGTGTGCGTGCGTGTGTGTGTGTGTGTGTGTGTGTGTGTGCGTACTCATGGAAGACGGTGATCTTCATGTTGCCTCAGTGCGTGCGTGTGTGTGTGTGTGCGTGCGTGCGTGCGTGTACTCATGGAAGACGGTGATCTTCATGTTGCCTCAGTGTGTATGTGTGTGTGTGTGTGTGTGTGTGTGTGTGTGTGTGTGTGTGTGTGTGTGTGTGCGTACTCATGGAAGACGGTGATCTTCATGTTGCCTCAGTGTGTATGTGTGTGTGTGTGTGTGTGTGTGTGTGCGTGCGTGCGTGCGTGCGTGCGTGCGTGCGTGCGTGCGTGTGTGCGTGCGTGCGTGCGTGCGTGCGTGTGTGCGTACTCATGGAAGACGGTGATCTTCATGTTGCCTCAGTGTGTGTGTGCGTGTGTGTGTGCGTGCGTGCGTGCGTGCGTGCGTGCGTGCGTGCGTGCGTGCACGTACTCATGGAAGACGGTGATCTTCATTCCTCCGATGCACAGCTTGCCGTCCTCGTTCCTCACGTCTCCGTGCTTCCACACGCCGTGGGTGGAGTCGTACTTGAACATGTACACCTGGAGCAGGGAAACAGCGCCCCCACCAGGACACCGTTAGAATAGACACATGAACCCCCGGCCTCCCAGTCTCAGGGCGGACACTCTGACCACAAGGCTGCACTGAGCTACTCACCATGTAGTCCACATCAATGAACGGGTCATTGATGGCCACGATGTCCACCTTGCCACCGCCGTTCAGGGCAGCGCGGGTCACCAGGCGACCGATGCGTCCAAATCTGAAACACACAAAAAGAACAGGCACACACCGGTCAGTTCATTAAAAAGAACAGACACACACACACACACCGGTCAGTTCATTAAAAAGAACAGACACACACACACACACCGGTCAGTTCATTAAAAAGAACAGACACACACACACACACACACACACCGGTCAGTTCATTGACTTGGTTCAGCAACACAAGCACATATTAGGCCCCATTTAGGCCTAATCCAGCCTGACGGCCAAGCTACACCAGGCTTTTCTCGTAGCGTTTAATCTAAACGCCTGCGTAAAGCCAAATGCCCATCGGGCTATACATCGATCTGTCAGACACGCGGCAGGTTTGTGCGGGACCTTCCGGGAGAATATATAGATACGTGCGCATGGGGGCATTATACGCACGTAAAAAATGTAGAACCGATCCTATTTTTTTAGAGCACGCGTAGGATGGCCCGCGGTATCCGTGCGTCTGGTGTAGCTGGTATCATTGACATGTATTGGTCCTATCCAAACGCGCGCAGTAAACGCATGCGCGCAAAATTGCCTGGTGTAGCTTGGCCGTGAAACAGATCTACAGTATACGTTCAGCCACATTCAGATTAGAATTATGATTTGTTTACATTATAAGTCTGATAAATGTGACCAGATTTGACTGATGGCCTGTCATCGTGCGACCTCCAGCTTTTCACCAGAGGAGATACTTCACAGACTCTTCGCATACTAGAGCATGTCTGAGATAAGTGTCAGTAAATATGTAAATATGAAATAAATGCTTAAACATGTAGCTATAGGTGTAATGTTAGAGTCCACAGAAGATATGTAAATATGAAATAAATGCTTAAACATGTAGCTATAGGTGTAATGTTAGAGACCACAGAAGACATGTAAATATGAAATAAATGCTTAAACATGTAGCTATAGGTGTAATGTTAGAGACCACAGAAGACAATGTAAATATGAAATAAATGCTTAAACATGTAGCTATAGGTGTAATGTTAGAGACCACGGAAGACATGTAAATATGAAATAAATGCTTAAACATGTAGCTATAGGTGTAATGTTAGAGACCACAGAAGATATGTAAATATGAAATAAATGCTTAAACATGTAGCTATAGGTGTAATGTTAGAGACCACAGAAGACATGTAAATATGAAATAAATGCT
>NC_137878.1:41342375-41359875 GCF_963924005.1 Protomyctophum bolini | reverse complement strand
GGCAGATCAAAACTCACCCGTTGATTCCAATCTTAACCATTTTGCCAGAATAGGTCAGTTCCTCACTGGAAAGGGAAACACACAGAGTGGATTAACATTGCTGTTAATTCATAACAATACTTAATAATTACCACACAGGTCAGAAACACCAAGCAATGGAGAGGACAATTAGACTACAGTACAGTCATTGTCTGTGAAAGGTAGTGCTCTATACATAAACTTTACTTACTTACTGTATGGAGTAAGTATAAGTAAACTACATACCAGGATTCAGCAGCGAAGTATAGTCTATATACATTAATTTAACTTAAACTCCCCAAAATGACCAACAAATATACCTATATCAATCTATTAGAGTTGTAAGAACGAGGCTAATGAACCAGAGAAGCTATATCATGATGTCCCGAGCTGCACATGGTATATATATATCTATTCTATAGAGGTCCTTTAGCCGTGCGTCAAAAGGCTGTGTGCGTAAAATACGCAACAAACAAACAAGGCACCATTTCGGCTACAGTGTTGTTTTCGTCGACTAAAACTAAGACGAAAAATGTTCGTCGACTACTTATTTTCACTGACAAAAACAAATGGAAACTAAATGAAAACTAAAGCTACGATGACTAAAACTATAAGACTAAATATACTGACAATTTCGTCGACAAATATAAAAACTAGACTAAAACGTTAGGAAGGGACTAGTGGACAAGAGATCCAGTATAAGTCATTTTACACTTGGTTGCATGCTGAAAATAGCAGATCTTCAAGCTCGCATTGCGACGCGTTGTGAGCTTGTAGATCGGCAGTTTTTGTAAAAACACTCATTACGACGGCATCAAGACACACACCAAAACACATTTCAGTCGACTAAATCACCCGTAGATTTAATCGACGAAAATCTTACGACATTTAGTCGACTAAAACTAGACAAAAACACTAAGACATTCCCAGGTGACTAGTAAAATATGACAAAAACTAAATGAAGTTTCAGTCCAAAGACTATGACTAAAAAACTAAAATAACAACGTGCTGCCCAAAAACAGAACAAGGCACCGTTTCGGCCACCATTGAAGGTATAAAATCCCAAGAACATCCCCCCCGCCGTTAGAAGAGATAGAAGTACACCAAAACACATTTTAGTCGACTAAATCCCCCGTAGATTTAGGCGAGTAAAATCTTACGACATTTAGTCGACTAAAACTATAGACAAAAACACTAAAGACTAGTAAAATATGACAAAAAACGAAATGAAGTTTCAGTCCAAACAAAGACTATATATATGACTAAACTAAAATAGAGAATTGCTGCTAAAAACAACACTGCATTGAAGGTATACAATCCCAAGAACGTCCCCCAGCCGTTAGAAGAGGTAGAAGTGTACCGGTTGTGTGGGGAAGTCCTCAGTCAGTCCTGTGGAAGGAGGTAGAGAGAGAGAGGTGCAGAGCCGCGGTGAAACGGGCCTTTATCCTGTCCCAGGGCTGGGGGGGACGAGGGGGGACGGAGGGGGGACGGGGGGGGCTGTGGGGGGGACCCGCCCCCCTGAGAATGTCAAGGTCGTTGTGGCTGTCAGACTGGTATATACACTAAGGGTACAAGGACCATGGGGGGGAGGTTTATTATGGGACTGACCGGCGTGTACGGACGGTCAGAACATGTATCTGTTACCACACGCATGCATGTACACTGTACAGCTGTATACATGTAGTTAATGCATGCATGTACAATCTTTAAGGGCATATTAGTCGAGTGCTGAAATACATTAGGTAGGTAGGTAGGTAGGTAGATGGATAGATATGTGATGTCACACAGGAAGTGGGGAACCTGCCTTCCCATGATGCACTGCAGGAGCAAAATACAGCTGTTCTGCTGCAGTGGTCAGATGTTGTTTATAGTGATGGGGTTCTCAAAATGGAGTCTCACTGGGGAGGGGGTCCCCAGGGGGTCCCCAGCAGTGAGAATGTCCCCAGGGGGTCCCCGGCAGTGAGAATGTCCCCAGGGGTCCCCGGCAGTGAGAATGTCCCCAGGGGGTCCCCAGCAGTGAGAATGTCCCCAGGGGGTCCCCAGCAGTGAGAATGTCCCCAGGGGTCCCCGGCAGTGAGAATGTCCCCAGGGGTCCCCAGCAGTGAGAATGTCCCCAGTGGGTCCCCAGCAGTGAGAATGTCCCCAGGGGGTCCCAAGGGGGTCCCCAGCAGTGAGAATGTCCCCAGTGGGTCCCCAGCAGTGAGAATGTCCCCAGGGGGTCCCAAGGGGGTCCCCAGCAGTGAGAATGTCCCCAGGGGTCCCCAGCAGTGAGAATGTCCCCAGGGGTCCCCAGCAGTGAGAATGTCCCCAGGGGGTCCCAAGGGGGTCCCCAGCAGTGAGAATGTCCCCAGTGGGTCCCCAGCAGTGAGAATGTCCCCAGTGGGTCCCCAGCAGTGAGAATGTCCCCAGTGGGTCCCCAGCAGTGAGAATGTCCCCAGTGGGTCCCCAGCAGTGAGAATGTCCCCAGGGGTCCCCGGCAGTGAGAATGTCCCCAGGGGTCCCCAGCAGTGAGAATGTCCCCAGTGGGTCCCCAGCAGTGAGAATGTCCCCAGGGGTCCCCGGCAGTGAGAATGTCCCCAGTGGGTCCCCAGCAGTGAGAATGTCCCCAGTGGGTCCCCAGCAGTGAGAATGTCCCCAGTGGGTCCCCAGCAGTGAGAATGTCCCCAGGGGTCCCCGGCAGTGAGAATGTCCCCAGGGGTCCCCGGCAGTGAGAATGTCCCCAGGGGTCCCCAGCAGTGAGAATGTCCCCAGTGGGTCCCCAGCAGTGAGAATGTCCCCAGTGGGTCCCCAGCAGTGAGAATGTCCCCAGTGGGTCCCCAGCAGTGAGAATGTCCCCAGGGGTCCCCGGCAGTGAGAATGTCCCCAGGGGTCCCCAGCAGTGAGAATGTCCCCAGGGGTCCCCAGCAGTGAGAATGTCCCCAGTGGGTCCCCAGCAGTGAGAATGTCCCCAGGGGTCCCCAGCAGTGAGAATGTCCCCAGTGGGTCCCCAGCAGTGAGAATGTCCCCAGGGGGTCCCCAGCAGTGAGAATGTCCCCAGTGGGTCCCCAGCAGTGAGAATGTCCCCAGGGGGTCCCAAGGGGGTCCCCAGCAGTGAGAATGTCCCCAGTGGGTCCCCAGCAGTGAGAATGTCCCCAGGGGTCCCCAGCAGTGAGAATGTCCCCAGGGGGTCCCCGGCAGTGAGAATGTCCCCAGGGGGTCCCCGGCAGTGAGAATGTCCCCAGTGGGTCCCCAGGAAAATTTATCAATGCAGCGTCAACATCAGTTTGAAACCCTGTAGGCCTGTTCTTTGCTATATTCTCTGCAACAGCCCGACTATTAGTGGTGTAAATAAATATGAATTCTTCAGCCTTTCGGCCGTGCAGCTAATGTGTACTGTAGTCCATAATATATACAATAATATAGAGAAGAATATAGAGAAGTGTGATGCATTGCAAATGCTCCGTAGAGTCACACAGGATACAATTAAAATAAATGTTGACGTACCGTCAGTTGTACATTAATATGGAAGGCCATTTCTGCAAATTAATTTCTGCATTTCAGTCAGACTCTATGGGGGCAGAAATGGACTTCCACGGTCGTGCATTTTTCAGTAATTGAGGTTATGACGACATTTAATTTGTCAGTTTTTGTTTAAAGTAAATCCAGGCCATCATGACCTTTGACATTAAAAACGTGCACGCACGCTCGCACGCACGCACGCACGCACACACACACACACACACACACACACACACACACACACACACACACACACACACACACACACACACACACACACACACACACACACACACACACACACACACACACACACACACACACACACACACACACACACACACCCACACACACACACACCACACACCACACACCACACACCATGCACACACGGTCACATGGTCTGTCTCATGTTCTCTGCATGTGAGATCATACTGTATGTGAACCACAGCATGCATGGAACAGAGAAGGGCAGCGGGCCAGCGGCCTATGGCATTAGAACATGTGTGTGTGTGTGTGTGTGTGTGTGTGTGTGTGTGTGTGTGTGTGTGTGTGTGTTTAGGAGGGCGGATCCTGGAGTCCTATATACTTTTCAGGATCAAAAACTGTCATGCACGTTTCTTCCTAAAGGAGGAGTCAATCATTAGAAAGAAGAAAAGAAAGTCAGGAGACAACAAACACTATTTGTTTTGTTTTTCGTCTTATAAATTATTTGATCGGCCCCAAAACATTGTGTTCATTGTCATGAAAGCCGAGTTGGCTTTGTCCGCGGCGTAACCGTCTTTAAATAAATGATATTAGAAGTGCCGATGGGAGAATGCGTTGGGGTTTCATTTCCTGGGCCACTCGTTTTTCTGAGAGGGGGCGGGACTGCGGCAAGGCAGTTGTTTTACAGACGGGTAAAAAGGGCAGTTGTTTTACAGACGGGTAAAAAGGGGCAGTTGTTTTACAGACAGGGTAAAAGGGGCAGTTGTTTTACAGACGGGGTAAAAGGGGCAGTTGTTTTACAGACAGGGTAAAAGGGGCAGTTGTTTTACAGACGGGTAAAAGGGGCAGTTGTTTTACAGACGGGTAAAAGGGCAGTTGTTTTACAGACGGGGTAAAAGGGGCAGTTGTTTTACAGACGGGTAAAAGGGGGCAGTTGTTTTACAGACGGGTAAAAGGGGCAGTTGTTTTACAGACGGGTAAAAGGGGCAGTTGTTTTACAGACGGGTAAAAGGGGCAGTTGTTTTACAGACGGGTAAAAAGGGGCAGTTGTTTTACAGACGGGTAAAAGGGGCAGTTGTTTTACAGACGGGTAAAAAGGGGCAGTTGTTTTACAGACGGGTAAAAAGGGGCAGTTGTTTTACAGACGGGGTAAAAAAGGCAGTTGTTTTACAGACGGGTAAAAGGGCAGTTGTTTTACAGACGGGGTAAAAGGGGCAGTTGTTTTACAGACGGGTAAAAGGGGCAGTTGTTTTACAGACAGGGTAAAAGGGGCAGTTGTTTTACAGACGGGTAAAAGGGGCAGTTGTTTTACAGACGGGTAAAAGGGCAGTTGTTTTACAGACGGGGTAAAAGGGGCAGTTGTTTTACAGACGGGTAAAAGGGGGCAGTTGTTTTACAGACGGGTAAAAGGGGCAGTTGTTTTACAGACGGGTAAAAGGGGCAGTTGTTTTACAGACGGGTAAAAGGGGCAGTTGTTTTACAGACGGGTAAAAAGGGGCAGTTGTTTTACAGACGGGTAAAAGGGGCAGTTGTTTTACAGACGGGTAAAAAGGGGCAGTTGTTTTACAGACGGGTAAAAAGGGGCAGTTGTTTTACAGACGGGGTAAAAAAGGCAGTTGTTTTACAGACGGGTAAAAGGGCAGTTGTTTTACAGACGGGGTAAAAGGGGCAGTTGTTTTACAGACGGGTAAAAGGGGCAGTTGTTTTACAGACGGGTAAAAGGGGCAGTTGTTTTACAGACGGGTAAAAAGGGACAGTTGTTTTACAGACGGGTAAAAGGGGCAGTTGTTTTACAGACGGGTAAAAAGGGGCAGTTGTTTTACAGACGGGTAAAAAGGGGCAGTTGTTTTACAGACGGGGTAAAAGGGCAGGGGCTGAATCCCCCTTTGATGTCTATGTGTACTCGTCCCATAGCTGGGAGGTGCATGGCATGTTTGAGATAGAGCAGGAAGAAGAGATTAAGCACTTCGAGTGTTCCTATTCCTGTCATATAGTAGGAATGAACTCGTTCACCTTTTTAAACTCGTTGTGCAAAATCACAACTTGCTTCCCGTTGGTGGTCATCCATCCTGTACAGCACAGCCACAGCACAGCACAGCACAGCACAGCACAGCACAGCACAGCACAGCACAGCACAGCACAGCACAGCATGTTCTCAATGTGTCCAACCACTCATCACAGGATTTATTATAACCGATGGGCTATAGTTCCAAACATTGCTCCTGTATGGCTGGAACTATCCCATTGAGATAGAATGAGCACTAGGATCAGCATTCCATTGTTACAGTGGGAGTCAGCGCTATAGTGTCGCTATACTGTCTTACTAGACTACCGTGCTGCCCCCATGCAGGGCTCGGCATGCAGGGCTTACTAAAAGAAAAGTGGGACCCACTGCCTAAAGGCCTATTCATAGTCTGGATTTCCGGTGGTGAGGTGACCACCGGAGCTGAAATAACGATGAGCGGTGGTGGTGAGTAAAAACAGAGAGAAGGGCTGGAGCGGTGGCGGTGGTTTGCTCTTCACCGCGGCTCAGTGACGTCATGTTGTAGTTCGGTGGTCACCTCAGTGACGTCACGTTGTAGTTCGGTGGTCACCTCAGTGACGTCATGTTGTAGTTCGGTGGTCACCTCAGTGACGTCATGTTGTAGTTCGGTGGTCAACTCAGTGACGTCATGTTGTAGTTCGGTGGTCACCTCAGTGACGTCATGTTGTAGTTCCCCTGACCCCCCTGTAGACAGGAGGGGGTCTAGCCCCCCCCCCCCCTGTAGAGAGACCCCCTATAGGCCGTCCCAAACGTAAAGTCCGAGAGTCAAAGCCTGGCATCGGGTGAAGTAAAGGTCAAACTAAAAATACGACGGGTGACCTTCTCCCTGCTCTGTTACTGTAGCCCTGGATATATACATACAGTGTACACACGCACACGCACACACGCACACACACGCACGCGCACGCACGCACGCACGCACGCACACACACACACACACACACGATGGTCAGAGGTTGCTTCCCATGTACTCTACTGTACTGTGCCTATACGTACAGTCCTATATGCCAAAGGATGTTGACATTTGGGGTTTGGGGGCCCGCACCAGAGAGAGAGAGAGAGTGTGGACTGAGGTGACTCTCCGCCCTGTGGTTGGTGTTTTAACCCATTTTGGTGTTAGCATCATGTTATGCTTTTTGCTATTGAAAAACAGCAGATCTACAAGCTCGTAGCGCGCCACCGAGTGGCGCGCTACGAGCTTGTAGGTCTGCTAACGACTGACATAGAAACATGGCTTTTTCAGAAAACTGTCAGGATGTAGAAGATATTTTTAGAATCTGATCTCAGGTCAGAATGAAAACTGTCAGGATGTAGAAGATATTTTTAGAATCTGATCTCAGGTCAGAATGAAAACTGTCAGGATGTAGAAGACATTTTTAGAATCTGATCTCAGGTCAGAATGAAAACTGTCAGGATGTAGAAGACATTTTTAGAATCTGATCTCAGGTCAGAATGAAAACTGTCAGGATGTAGAAGACATTTATAGAATCTGATCTCAGGTCAGAATGAAAACTGTCAGGATGTAGAAGACATTTATAGAATCTGATCTCAGGTCAGAATGAAAACTGTCGGGATGTAGAAGACATTTTTAGAATCTGATCTATCATCATCATCAAACCTGCAAGTTATGCAGAAATGCTGACTGAGTGGCAACAAACTATACGGTTCTGGTCTCGACAGTCCATCCACACAGAAAGGTCCTATCTCTGATTGACAGCCCATACATCCAATCAGAGAAGTCCTATCTCTGATTGACAGCCCATACATCCAATCAGAAAAGTCCTATCTCTGATTGACAGCCCATACATCCAAACAGAAAGGTCCTATATCTGATTGACAGCCCCATACATCCACACAGAAAGGTCCTATATCTGATTGACAGCCCATACATCCACACAGAAAGGTCCTATATGATTGACAGCCCATACATCCAATCAGAGAAATCCTATCTCTGATTGACAGCCCATACATCCAATCAGAGAAGTCCTATCTCTGATTGACAGCCCATACATCCACACAGAAAAGTCCTATATCTGATTGACAGCCCATACATCCAATCAGAGAAATCCTATCTCTGATTGACAGCCCATACATCCAATCAGAGAAGTCCTATATCTGATTGACAGCCCCATACATCCAATCAGAAAAGTGGCCCTCTGGAGTGAGTGTGGAACTACAGTGGCCCTCTGGAGTGAGTGTGGAACTACAGTGGCCCTCTGGAGTGAGTGTGGAACTATAGTGGCCCTCTGGAGTGAGTGTGGAACTATAGTGACCCTCTGGAGTGAGTGTGGAACTATAGTGGCACTCTGGAGTGAGTGTGGAACTATAGTGGCCCTCTGGAGTGAGTGTGGAACTATAGTGACCCTCTGGAGTGAGTGTGGAACTATAGTGGCCCTCTGGAGTGAGTGTGGAACTATAGTGACCCTCTGGAGTGAGTGTGGAACTACAGTGGCCCTCTGGAGTGAGTGTGGAACTATAGTGGCCCTCTGGAGTGAGTGTGGAACTATAGTGGCCCTCTGGAGTGAGTGTGGAACTACAGTGGCCCTCTGGAGTGAGTGTGGAACTACAGTGGCCCTCTGGAGTGAGTGTGGAACTATGATGGCCCTCTGGAGTGAGTGTGGAACTACAGTGGCCCTCTGGAGTGAGTGTGGAACTACAGTGGCCCTCTGGAGTGAGTGTGGAACTATAGTGGCCCTCTGGAGTGAGTGTGGAACTACAGTGGCCCTCTGGAGTGAGTGTGGAACTACAGTTGCCCTCTCCATCGTCAAAGTTGCCGACCCCTGCTCTAATTAGTTAATTAAATACATTGGATCCTGACTTAACTTAATACTGAAAACAATGATTCAGTCCCAGTGTGGAACGTTGATAATCCACTGCTGGAGAGATGCTTTAACCCATTCTGGGCGGGAACCCCTTTCGGTGTTAGCGTTATGCTATGCTTTAGCTATTGAAAAATAGCAGATCTACAAGCTCGTAGCGCACCACCGAGTGGCGCGCTACGAGCTTGTAGGTCTGGCTATTTTTTTTTAACTGTCAGGATTTAGAAGACATTTTTAGAATCTGATCTCAGGTCAAAATGCGTTCATTAAAGAACCTGCACCATTTCTTCTGTGCGTTAGAATCTGATCTCAGGTCAGAATGGGTTACAGTATACAGTTCCTCTATAGAAGTGGATCTGATGAGGGGGAGACCTATAGCTTAGCGACGTACCCAAAACGATGCGGTGACATTTGGCCGTGACCTTTAAGTATGTTCCATATCATGTGGACGGCATACAGTGGAGTGACTGGTAGCCACAGCTGACCACATGAGACACACACACACACACACACACACACACACACACACACACACACGACCCCCTGACCCCCCAGGCCTCGGGAAACACTATATGCATGCATGCTAGCTGGCGACTGTCGAAAAGGGCAGCCTGCAAAAAATGACAGTGGCATATAATGACTGCATGAGACTGCTGCTCAAAGCCACCAAGATGCTGTATAGTGCCAGTCAAATGTTTGTAGAAATAAATGTACCCACTGTAGCCCTGCTGTGCTACGAAACCTGATGTAGGCTACAGATTTATGTGCAGGTTAACAGACTCTGAGAGCAGCATCATTGCATCACTTTCTAACCCGGCTATAAGAGCTCTGTCAGACTATCATCTAAGCTGTGGAGCTACTGGCGTTCTAGCCTGTATGTACAGAGATAAGTCCCCCCTGTTTGTTTGTTTATGCTTTGTTTATTTTATTTATAGTTTGTTTACTTTTGTGTTTTTATGTTTGATGTGTTCTGCCCTATGGACCCCCCCTGTGAGTGTCTTGAATAAAGTTTGAATTGAATTGTCTCCCATATAGCCAGGGCACACACAGAGAGAGAGAGAGAGAGAGAGAGAGAGAGACAGAGAGAGAGAGACAGAGAGAGATAGAGAGACAGAGAGAGAGACAGAGAGAGATAGAGAGACAGAGAGAGAGAGAGAGAGAGAGAGAGAGAAAGGGCATTAATATAATATGGGGGTCCCACGCCCAACACTGTCGATTTGCACTGACTGGTAGGTTGTGCATGTCTATATTTAAGCAATATTACACGAGATGGGGGGGGGGGTGTGGGGGGTGTTTAACGTCATTAATGCACGCCTGCGATGCTGCAGGAACGAGTTCCGAAAGCAAGCCAGAAGTGGCCCCCGGGGGCCAAATAGACTGAAGCTCTTGACACACGCCGGTGTGTCTTCATCATCACACTATCTAAAGTATATCTATCTCTGTATATTTTGAGGAAAAAAAATCATCTCACCTGCAAACAAGGTATAATAATAATGGTAATAATGTCCTTTTCAGTTTTTAGTCATTCATTACTATAGAAAATGGCTAAGATGATGATGCTCACCTGAAATCCCAGGTCCCCTGGCCCTGTTGTCAGTGGGTCAAATCAGATGAGATCACAGGTCCCCTGGCCCTGTTGTCAGTGGATCAAATCAGATGAAATCCCAGGTCCCCTGGCCCTGTTGTCAGTGGGTCAAATCAGATGAAATCCCAGGTCCCCTGGCCCTGTTGTCAGTGGGTCAAATCAGATGAGATCACAGGTCCCCTGGCCCTGTTGTCAGTGGGTCAAATCAGATGAGATCACAGGTCCCCTGGCCCTGTTGTCAGTGGGTCAAATCAGATGAAATCACAGGTCCCCTGGCCCTGTTGTCAGTGGATCAAATCAGATGAAATCACAGGTCCCCTGGCCCTGTTGTCAGTGGGTCAAATCAACTGAAATCACACGTTCCCTGGCCCTGTTGTCAGTGGATCAAATCAGATGAAATCACAGGTCCCCTGGCCCTGTTGTCAGTGGATCAAATCAGATGAAATCACAGGTCCCCTGGCCCTGTTGTCAGTGGATCAAATCACCTGAAATCCCAGGTCCCCTGGCCCTGTTGTCAGTGGGTCAAATCAGATGAAATCCCAGGTCCCCTGGCCCTGTTGTCAGTGGGTCAAATCAGATGAAATCCCAGGTCCCCTGGCCCTGTTGTCAGTGGGTCAAATCAGATGAAATCCCAGGTCCCCTGGCCCTGTTGTCAGTGGGTCAAATCAGATGAAATCCCAGGTCCCCTGGCCCTGTTGTCAGTGGATCAAATCACCTGAAATCACAGGTCCCATGGCCCTGTTATCAGTGGGTCAAAACAGGTTAAATCACAGGTCCCCTGGCCCTGTTGTCAGTGGGTCAAATCATCAGATCCTCCTCGCCTGCCGTCTCTCACTCAGAATTCTGTCATCATTACATCATATGTGGACATTCTGCAACAAAAAAAAATAGCTGATCTACAAGTTGAGTCTGTAAAAGGAGAGTGGACTTCCAGCTAGAATACATAATGTTATTATTATGATAATATTCATTTTCATGAGAAAGAGAGACATGTGACGCAATGGGGTCACAAACACAAAGAGATTGTAATACCATGGTGAGCCAGCAGGTGGCGCAGTATGCTGCTGAGCTGCTGCTACATACATACAAGCATTGAGATACCCTGAAAACACAGTGAGTGAGTGAGCTGTCAATCATTAAGGTGAGGAGAGAGAGAGAGAGACAGAGAGAGACAGACAGGAGGTCCACTATGAAGGACTCATATGATGCTGCACTGCTGCCCTCTGGTGGCAACTCTCAGCAACTGTAAAACTTAAGTTGTTCCAAGTACCACAATGGACCCGAGTGTGTGCTCTGGTCCTCACACACTCACACACACACACACACACACACACACACACACACACACACACACACACACACACACACACACACACACACACACACACACACACACACACACACACACACACCGACCCACACACACACACACCCACACCGACCCACACACACACACACACACCCACACCGACCCACACACACACACACACACACACACACACACACACACACACACACACACACACACACACACACACACACACACACACACACAGAAAATGGGACAGAACAGCACGAGGAGGTTTCTTTTTTCCCCCCAGAATATATATTTGAACACAAACTGCCTGACAAACTGACTGACATTATAGAAACACAGCTTTTTCAGAAAAGTGTCAGGATGTAGAAGACATTTTTTAGAATCTGATCTCAGGTCAGAATGGGTTAATAGCATCATGCACCATGTTGCTGTTGTACCCAATAGAGCGCCGCAGTCCCGCCCCCTTTCAGAAAAACGAGTGGCCCAGGAAATTAAACCCCAATGCCTTTTCCCATCGGCACTTCTAATATAATTTATTTAAAGACGGTTACGCCGCGGACAAAGCCAACTCGGATCGTGACAAATCATGACAATGAACACAATGTTTTGGGGCCGATCAAATAATTTATAAGACGAAAAACAAAACAAATAGTGTTGTGTCTCCTAACTTTCTTTTCTTCTTTCTAATGATTTGATCGGCCCCAAAACATTGTGTTCATTGTCATGATTTGTCACGATCCGAGTTGGCTTTGTCCGCGGCGTAACCGTCTTTAATAACCGTCTCTATAGCAGTGGTTGTTCCCAGACCGTTTCGTGTCAAGGACCCCCAAATCAACATTCATTAGGCCACGGGACCCCCCGTTTGAAAACATAATGCCAGTGACCCCGATAAGGGAGGATTCTTACGGCTTATAGCAGTGATTTCCGAAACATATTAATTTGGTTAGGGTTACAGTTACAGTTAGGGTCAGATTTACAGTACGGTATAATAGTCGGACTTCACCACGTTTCCTAACGGCAGCCAGTGGGCTCGGTTTAAATTTGGAGTGATGAAGTTATTATACCTATACTTTTGATTATCGCTTGATTTTCAGACCAAATCCCGTCGCCAAAATGATTCCTTTTCGGGGCCAGAAGTCATTTGATTCAAATCCAACGGGTTTCTTTCAAGTGTTATACTTCTTGGAACACGTTGTTTAGGAACTAGAACTATATGGACACGTTTTATTACGACTCGTTGGCGCAGAGTCTATAGGCAAGCCGAGTCTAGGCAAGCCGAGTCTAGGCAAGCCTTGTAAGGGGTTGAGAATGCTCGTGATCACAAGAGCGTTAATTATACTGAACAGATGGAACTCTTTTGCAGAGTATATAAGGTCTTGGCGAAATCTTTAAAGATGAACAAGTTAAAGATGGAGTGCCACAATTTTTGTATTTTTCCAGTTTTTCATGTGTCTATGAGGTGACAGTACTTCATTAGACACCCTGGAGTTGTTTTTATGTGCCATGGTGTATTAACTTTGTATTTAGGGGTTTCTTCCTGGAGGCTGAACCCTTGACAGTCAAACGGGGCCAATGAAGTAAACAGTAATATAGTGACATCACACTATCAGCCCCTCCCCCTAACCCCTCCCCCTTTATCATACAACTACAGCTGTGGGCGGGGCTTCAGTTCAGGTGGATCACCACCCATCACCACCCACCAGGCAAACCAGGCATACTTAATGAACTGGTGGGCGTGTCCACATAAAAAGCATTCTTTTAACAAATACTGTACACTTATATTGTAATACGAGTAAGACGCGCAAACGCGGGAAGCGAACGCAGATCTTGGACCACGCCATCACACTCATGTCACCATGACTCAGCCATAGCCATATAAGGAGTCCCCAAAGCAGCTATACGCACAAAAGGGGCCAGGTCCACATATACAGTAACAGCTGGACAGACACACAGACAGACAGACAGACAGACAGACAGACATGATCTGCAGGGTCTTGGCTGCGTTCGCTTCCCGCATTTGCGCGTCTTACTGGTAGTAAGTGCTCACTGCGTTCGCAAATACCTGATGATCATGTTTTACGGTGGACAAAAATGGTGGCACTCCATCTTTAAGATAAGCTTAAGTTTTTTAAGGCTTATAGGTTTAGATTCTCATACAGACTTGATTGAAGTCTATAATCCGACAGAGACGTACGGTTCTGGCAAGATGCCCTTATAAGGAGGGGGATGACGGACGTCACAACTAGGTAGGCGTCACGTGACGTCACAACCCTGACAAGCCTAGACTCGCTCGGCTATCGTCCGTTCAGCTGAAGATTTTGAGGTGTGGAAACAAAGACGAAGCAGTGCCAACCCGGGAAAACAAATACAATTTAAAAATAAAAAAAAATCACACCAGTGTGAACCAAGTGGTGCAACTCCCCTCCCTCTCTCTCCCTCTCTCTCTCTCTCTCTCTCTCTCATTAGAGACACAGCACTACCCCTCTCTCTGTTTCTGGCGCCCCCTACTGGTATAAATATGTAACATACTCGTGCTCATACACACACACACACAGGTACACAGGTACACGGACAAAGCTGGATGTAGAAGTGGTTGCACCACTTAATAAACACACACACACCCGGAAACAACGTTGTAGAATTCTATAGTTTAGGCGTGGCCTCCATTGGAACGAAAACCAGGCTTTGTCTCCACCGCCTGGTGGCGACGCCATGGGGTTAACCCATTCTGGGGGGGGCGGGATCCCTTTTGGTGGTTAGCATTACGTTATGCTTTAGCTATTGAAAAATAGCAGATCTACAAGCTCGTAGCGCGCCACCGAGTGGCGCGCTACGAGCTTGTATGTCTGCTATTTTTGAAAAATCGAAGAACGACTGACATTTTTAGAATCTGATCTCAGGTCAGAATGGGTTCATCAGACCAGTGTGTGTCCAGTGGAAACCTCGTATGAATCTGATCTCAGGTCAGAATGGGTTACGGTCTCCATGATGTGTCTGTCTGTCCACCGTCTGGTGACAAGGTCCCCATGATGTGTTCCACCGTCTGGTGACAAGGTCCCCATGATGTGTCCACACCGTCTGGTGACAAGGTCCCCATGATGTGTCCAGCGTCTGGTGACAAGGTCCCCATGATGTGTTCCACCGTCTGGTGACAAGGTCTCCATGATGTGTCCACACCGTCTGGTGACAAGGTCCCCCATGATGTGTCCACACCGTCTGGTGACAAGGTCCCCCATGATGTGTCCACACCGTCTGGTGACAAGGTCCCCCATGATGTGTCCACACCGTCTGGTGACAAGGTCCCCCATGATGTGTCCACACCGTCTGGTGACAAGGTCCCCATGATGTGTCCAGCGTCTGGTGACAAGGTCCCCATGATGTGTCCACACCGTCTGGTGACAAGGTCCCCCATGATGTGTCTGTCCAGCGTCTGGTGACAAGGTCCCCATGATGTGTCCAGCGTCTGGTGACAAGGTCCCCCATGATGTGTCTGTCCACCGTCTGGTGACAAGGTCCCCCATGATGTGTCTGTCCACCGTCTGGTGACAAGGTCCCCCATGATGTGTCTGTCCACCGTCTGGTGACAAGGTCCCCCATGATGTGTCTGTCCAGCGTCTGGTGACAAGGTCCCATGATGTGTCCAGCGTCTGGTGACACCAGGATAAGGTCCCCATGATGTGTCCAGCGTCTGGTGACAAGGTCCCCATGATGTGTCCAGCGTCTGGTGACAAGGTCCCCATGATGTGTCCACACCGTCTGGTGACAAGGTCCCCATGATGTGTCCAGCGTCTGGTGACAAGGTCCCCATGATGTGTCCACACCGTCTGGTGACAAGGTCCCCCATGATGTGTCTGTCCAGCGTCTGGTGACAAGGTCCCATGATGTGTCTGTCCAGCGTCTGGTGACAAGGTCCCATGATGTGTCTGTCCAGCGTCTGGTGACAAGGTCCCATGATGTGTCCAGTGTCTGGTGACACCAGGATAAGGTCCCCATGATGTGTCCAGCGTCTGGTGACAAGGTCCCATGATGTGTCCAGCATCTGGTGACACCAGGATAAGGTCCCCATGATGTGTCCAGCGTCTGGTGACAAGGTCCCATGATGTCGTCTTTCAGTCTTTCATGGGCCCTATTTTTCCTCCTGCTGTCATTGGTCCAGCTCGTGAGCTCTCGTAATGTTTCCGATTGGTCCTCTCGTCGTGAGCTGTACGCAGTGTTCTGATTGGTCCCTCTCGTGAGCTGACGCAGTGTTCTGATTGGTCCCTCTCGTGAGCTGACGCAGTGTTCTGATTGGTCCCTCTCGTGAGCTGACGCAGTGTTCTGATTGGTCCCTCTCGTGAGCTGTACGCAGTGTTCCGATTGGTCCCTCTCGTGAGCTGACGCAGTGTTCTGATTGGTCCCTCTCGTGAGCTGTACGCAGTGTTCCGATTGGTCCTCTATAGTGAGCTGACGCAGTGTTCTGATTGGTCCCTCTCGTGAGCTGTACGCAGTGTTCTGATTGGTTCCTCTCGTGAGCTGACGCAGTGTCCACGTTTTCCGACAAAGTCTTCCCTCAACTCCTTCATCTCCAAGTGGCTACATTTGTAGGGGCGGAGCTAGGGCTGGCCAATTGGAAATAATCCCACATTTATAGAACCAATCGTGTCGCTTAAACAATGTAAGCCACACGATCTTACACTATCTCGCTCATCGGCCCGTTGCTGTCGGGTAGAAACCTACTTTTCGTAACTAAATTAATGGCCGACATATAAAATCGCAAATGAGGTAAAAAAGAACAGTGATAATGGTTGCGAACGCAGTGAGCACTTACTATGAGACCTAGCAGATCATGTCTGTCTGTGTGTGTGTGTGTGTGTGTGTGTGTCTGTCTGTCTGTCTGTCTGTCCCGCTATATGTCCAAATATGGAGTGTGTTGCATCATCAGCTCCATATATGGGCACAAAAGGGGCCAGGTCCACATATACAGTAACAGCGGGACAGACAGACAGACAGACAGACAGAGAGACAGACAGACAGACAGACAGACAGACAGACAGACAGACAGACAGACAGACAGACAGACAGACAGACATGATCTGCAGGGTCTCAGCTGCGTTCGCTTCCCGCGTTTGCGTGTCTTACTGGTGATAATGGTGGATCTTGATTTGACGTCATATATGGGCCAGCCCTAGGCGTAGCTATAGGTGTGTGTGTGTGTGTGTGTGTGTGGGGGGGGGGGGGTCGGCGAGGTTCTAGGGATTATTACAAGATCTTTGATCGGATGATTATTGGGAGCAATTCATTCCAGTTCCCCCCCCCCCTCCCCCCCCCCCCCCATATATTAGGCCCCGGTCATCAACAGCCCCTCCTCCTCCCACTCTCAGTTAGTTGGTTGCCATGACGACGACCTTCGAACCGCCGTCCTCCTCCGCTGCCGCCATCGTTGCTTTCTTCAGCGCCAGCGAACTCCTTCTCCTCATCGTCGTGGCGTCCGCCTTCTCCACCTCCTCCTCCTCCTCCCGCTGCGATTGGACGACGCAGTTTGCGCCGACGTCGCTCGCCGACGTCCGCTCGCCGACGGGTTCCGCGGACGACTGCTGGGGGGGCGGGGTCGACCGTGGCTCCTCCTCCTCCTCCTCTCCTCTCAGGGGGGGCGGGGTCAGAGACTCCTCCCCCCTCAGAGGGGAGGGGGTCAAAGAGCAGCGCTCCGGCGGCTCCAGCGTCAGCGTCGCCTCGTCCAGAGGAAGTCGGAATCAGAAAAGGTGGTGGCGACAATTCATCCACTATATCAATGGAAAGTATTTCATACAACTTAAAGGTATATTCAGTGATTTCACTTAATTCAAATATCACTTATTTTTTTTGTTTTGTTGTGATAATCCTCTCTACTATAGAGTGTGCTGACCATATAAGGAGTTCCTCCCTGTCCCCAGTTAACCCCTGGGGGTCAAAAAACCTTAGGTTTCGTTTTTGACTCTCTATCCTGATTGGACGAAGGCTTAGGTCCCAACAGCCAAAAACGAAACCTAAGGTTT
>NC_137878.1:41332375-41337375 GCF_963924005.1 Protomyctophum bolini | reverse complement strand
CTGCTGAGGACAGACAGATAGACAGACAGACAGAGAGATATAGATACTGGGAGATGAAGGTGTGGGGCCACACGTCTGCTGAGGACAGACAGATAGACAGACAGACAGAGAGATATAGATACTGGGAGATGAAGGTGTGGGGCCACACGTCTGCTGAGGACAGACAGATAGACAGACAGAGAGATATAGATACTAGATAGATATATATTAGACATTTATTTCAGTCAATTTCTTCGTGCAGAGGACCCCCACATTGAAGTTAACTAAATGGTGGCTCCCCCCCCCCCCCCCCCCCTTTGGAACACAAGTGCAATTATATTACTGGCCAATTCAAGCCTTTGACCATCACCTATAGAGCACCGAAGTCCTGACGCAACTCGCTCATCCCGACGATTCCCCTGGTTCGCGGAAGTAATTTCTCTATGGAGAATACACATGGGGTGATCTTAATATCGTCTACTATAAGCGTTGTGGTCCAAAAATAAACGAGCTGTCTCTGCGTTATTGTCAGGGAGGTGTCTCTGTATCGTTTGCGACAGTCAGTCACTCATATATGATACAGTCTGCTTCTAGAGAAAATCTAACTAATTCAGCAGCAGTAACATTAGCGTTTTCTCTCAGTCAGTTGATTCTTCATATCCATGTGAGTGAAGCGGCCGGGGTGACATGTTTATTTTTCAAACACAGTTGTTATATGAGGCGATCTAAAATCGCCTCAATGGGGATTTCAATGCTCTATACGGACGGAGTCGTGAACTCAAAGAGCAAAGAAAAGGGAGTCCTGCACACGTGTCATCACTTACAACGTATTACCCCCCCCCCCCCCCCCCCCCCCCGGCCTATAGTATATATAACATGGGATGTGTGTGTGTGTGTGTGTGTGTGTGTGTGTGTGTGTGACTGTGTGTGTGCGTGTGACTGTGTGTGTGACTGTGTGTGTGTGTGTGCGTGCGTGCGTGTGTGGGAGCAGATCCCATAATATGTTGAGGTTAATGAGAGTCCTTGCATTAACCTACAATACAGGATCCCTCGGGGAGGGGGGTGTGTGTGTGTGTGTGTGTGTGTGTGTGTGTGTGTGTGTGTGTGTGTGTGTGTGTGTGTGTGTGTGTGTGTGTGGTGGGATCCTTCGGGGGGGCTTTGGACACGGCTGTGCTTTCCTCAACACCAGCCAGAGCACAGAAAACATACAGTCTGTGAACTGACTGTATTATGTTATGTTCACAATATTATACTGTATGTTCACAGACTCAGCTGTAACACAGCCGAGACTAATCACTACCGACAGAACTACACGCACGCACGCACACACACACGCACGCACGCACGCACGCACGCACGCACGCACGCACGCACGCACGCACGCACGCACCAACGTCATCACGACTAATCACGACTAATCACTACCAACACACAACATGTAGTCTGCTGACTGCTGCTGAGAAATCCAAAGTTAAAGGCCATGTATTTAAAATGTTTTTGGCCATGTTTGTAGTCATAGTACAGCACAGCAGTGTAGCAGCCATGTTTGTAGTCAGTGTACAGTACAGCACAGTGTAGCAGCCATGTTTGTAGTCATAGTACATTACAGCACAGTGTAGCAGCCATGTTTGTAGTCACAGTACAGTACAGCACAGTGTAGCAGCCATGTTTGTAGTCAGTGTACAGGACAGCACAGTGTAGCAGCCATGTTTGTAGTCATAGTACAGCACAGCACAGTGTAGCAGCCACGTTTGTAGTCATAGTACAGCACAGCACAGTGTAGCAGCCATGTTTGTAGTCCATTGCAGTGTACCTCTGCTGGTGATGCTCTCCTGGTTGACCTCGCTGAGGTGGGCCACGCTGCCCTGGTTAGACTCCTCCCCCATGCTGTCGCCGTCCAATGAGTTCCATCCAAACAGCGTGGCCTCCGAGATGGCAAACTGCTGCATGATGCCTGGACAGAGAGAGAGAGAGAGAGAGGGCGGGACATGGCATGCAAAGAGTTTAAGAGTTAAGTCAACTGTACAGCTTCTGTAGTTAACGGTAGGCTGGGTTGGGAAGGAGTTGCTTTGCAGCCAGGCTGCTGATATCTAGACCTATAGACTCTAGAGCGGACACAGAAAAATGATGCGCGCTTGTCTGTACAGACCTGTACAGACCTGTAGAGACCTGTAGAGGTCTGTACAGACCTGTAGAGACCTGTACAGGTCTCTGTTCTGTACAGGTCCGCAATCGAAGGAGCGGGCCTTAAGCCGCCTGGAACAAACAGAGTAATGTGAGACTGTTACGGACCTAAGATGCAACTATATCCGATGACCTCTCATCCTACCCGATGACCTCACGTCCTATACCCGATGACCTCACGTCCTACCCGATGACCTCACGTCCTCCTACCCGATGACCTCTCGTCCTACCTGCGGCGAAGCGCGCCTCCTTCTCCCCGTCGCTGAGGTCGCTGTAGATGTCGTTCTCGATGCGTCGCTCCTTCTCCCTCTGCGTGGGGGCGGGCCGCGGAGGCCCCGCCCCCTCCGGCACCCCCGCCGCCGCCGCCGCCGTGGTGGGCGTGGTCCAGCTCTGCCACTCGATCATGTGCGCCACGCGGCCCTGGGCCATGGCGGTGGGCTTGGTCACCTTGTCCTTCATGCTGCGACTCACCCCTGTGGACGCACGACACGCACGCACGCAGGCACGGACGACACACACGCATGCACGCGCACGCACGCAGGCAGGCAGGCACGCACGACACGCACGCAGGCACACACGCATGCACGCAGGCACGCACGCACGCAGGCACGCACGAAACGCACGCATGCACGCAGGCACGCACACACACACACACACACACACACACACACACACACACACTGTCAGGAATGCGTTACGGATGGACCCAAAAGCAGGCAACAGGCCGGATGCCAAGCAGACTATCTTCAAAGTGTTTATTTCACTAAACCAAGATAGGGCAAAACGAAGGCACAGCAAAACATAATACACTCACTAGACAGAGGTCTAAATTATGGACCAACGAGGACACGCTGCAAAAAAAGGGCTTAACCCATTCTGACCTGAGATCAGATTCATACGAGGTTTCCACTGGACACACACACACTGGTCTGATTATAACCCATTCTGAACTGAGATCAGATTCTATACGAGGTTTCCACTGGACACACACACTGGTCTGATTATAACCCATTCTGACCTGAGATCAGATTCTATACGAGGTTTCCACTGGACACACACACACTGGTCTGATTATAACCCATTCTGACCTGAGATCAGATTCTATAAGAGGTTTCCACTGGACACACACACTGGTCTGATTATAACCCATTCTGACCTGAGATCAGATTCATACGAGGTTTCCACTGGACACACACACACTGGTCTGATTATAACCCATTCTGACCTGAGATCAGATTCTAAAAATGTCAGTCGTTCTTCGATTTTTCAAAAATAGCAGACCTACAAGCTCATAGCGCGCCACTCGGTGGCGCGCTATGAGCTTGTAGATCTGCTATTTTTCAATAGCTAAAGCATAACATGATGCTAACACCAAAATGGGTTCCCGTTCAGAATGGGTTAAATAGACAGGGGGTAACGGGACACAGGTGGACTCAAAATACAATCAAACACAGGACAGGCTATAGGGGACCAAAAGGACACACAGGTGGAAACACTGACAGACAACAAGGTAGGATAGACAAGGTAACTAACAGTAACTATAGGAAGACAGGAAACACTATAGGAACAATACTATACAAAATAAGATACACAAAACTGTAAGGCAACAGCAGAGTAACAGAAAACCAAAACCAAACGAGAAACAGTCAGGAATGCATGAGCAAATACATATAAATGACAGAAATGCATGTTATAGTCCAACAACTAAATAAGCACAGTCAAAGTTCACATGCATGCACGCGCACACGCACACACACACACACACACACACACACACACACACACACACACACACACACACACACATGCACACACACACACACACACACACACACACACACACACACACACACACACACCCCCCATGGCGATGATTTGATTGGCTATGAGCTAAGTATACATTCATTGAAGATAAAAGTGCAGGGTGTAGAGAAGGGAAGGGAAGACGGCAATCAAAAGTGATTGGCCCCCGGAATGACATTTGTGGCGATTTGATTGGCTGAGCAACGGGATTGGACTGCGGCGCTCCATCGTGGTAGACGTGACAGGAGGGAGACGGCGTCGTGGATAATAACGTCAAAGGATCATTTCTGTTACTTCATTTTGCTTCGTTTGTGTTTGTGCTTTTCTTCCCTATACCGATGACAACCAGATGGCAGCTTCTTTTTGTCCCGAGAGCAGAGAACATATTATTCTTGTGTGTTCCCTGGCCTCTGATACAACCCAGACAAAAAGCCACACATGTTTGGCCAGCATTAACCCATTCTGACCCGAGATCAGATTCTAAAAATGTCTTCTACGTCCTGACAGTTTTCCATTCTGACCTGAGATCAGATTCTAAAAATGTCTTCCACGTCCTGACAGTTTTCCATTCTGACCCGAGATCAGATTCTAAAAATGTCTTCCACGTCCTGACAGTTTTCCATTCTGACCTGAGATCAGATTCTAAAAATGTCTTCCATGTCCTGACAGTCTTCCATTCTGACCTGAGATAAAGTGCATTTTCAGTAATTTAATTTGTGTTTATTATGTGGTTATAGGTTAGTTATAATATAAGCATAATCTATGTCAGAAAAAAGGGGGGGGGGGGGGTGGGGGGGATAATATTAGGAACCGTTAAGAGGGATCCGGTAAGGATCTGGAACCGTTAAAATCCTAGCTACACCTGCCACACCTGACAGAGAGGACTTAACGACACACACCTGACAGAGAGGACTCAACGACACACACCTGACAGAGAGGACTCAACGACACACACCTGACAGAGAGGACTCAACGACACACACCTGACAGAGAGGACTCAACGACACACACCTGACAGAGAGGACTCAACGACA
>NC_137878.1:41312375-41329875 GCF_963924005.1 Protomyctophum bolini | reverse complement strand
TGTGATGAAGCAAGAAGCACCAAATGACGTCATCACTGTCCTTGGAACGTGTGTGTGTGTTTGTGTGGCTGCGTCCGTGTGTGTGTGCGTCCGTGCGTGTGTGTGTGTGTGGAGGGCAGAGTTGGGGTCCGTTACTCATAAAAGTAAGGCACTACATATTACATATTACTTTTGAAAAAAGTAATGCCTTACATTACTTTATTACTCCCTGGAGAAAGTAACTAGTTACATTACTCGTTACATTACTTTTGCGTTACTCCATAAAATCGCCTGAGATGCATTGTCAAATAATTTGCACTGAACAGCCACACAACAATATAATATTTAGTTTGGGGTCTGTGAGGCCAAATCTCATCAAATGGTGGTCCATGGCTAAAATGCAGAATACATACTGGACCTTGATATGAAAATGGTTGAAAACCACTGTACCACGTGGTTCTAGGCAAATATTAACTTTCCCAACAATATATATTCAAATAAAATAATGAGACTGAGATAAATCAGTAGACTATAATTATGTTCAAAGTGCTTTAGGATCCCTTTCTTTATGATGTGGAGTCCCCTGCTCCATTGCTCATTAAATGTAGTTTTTCATTTCGGCATATTTGGTTTATTTATCTCTACATTAACTAACTAGTGATTGTGAGAGCACACGTTCTACAACAAACAAACAGGCCCTCCCATTGGCAGTGTTGCCAGGTTTTAGAAGAGAAACAAGCAGCCATGTCTATGAAAACAGCCCAAAAGAAGCCTGACTGGGCTATCATAAAACAAGCCCAAAGTCGCTTGTAATAAGCGGACATGGCAACAACCCAACGCCTGCTCGGTCTCTGTGACAGTGGGGAGACTGGGAGCTTTCTGTGCAGCGGAAAAGTGCTACGGAGATTTTAATACAGAGACGACTTAAATGACAGTTATGACACAAGCACTGTAGGCTATATCACAAAAAAACGGACAATGATGTGTCCGGCCAGAGGTTGAGTTGGGAGGAGGAAAGGTGGGTCTAAAACCGGACGTCTGGCCACCCTACGAGTCCACGACAGTAACGAAAAATGCTGTGCTGCTGATGATCTGACACCAGTTTGACATGTTCTAGTCCGTACTGCGTACTGCGTGTGTGCATTATTCTCTAAAGCAACACTGCTGAAAGCAGCCACATGACGCAAGTAGCGAGTAACGGCAGCGCTAAAGCGACCAGTAACTGTAGTGTGATTATCAATTTTGGAGGAGTAGTGTCGTTATATTACTCGCTACCGACCAAAGTAGTGTCGTTACAGTAACGATATTTTCCGTTACTCGTTACACCCAACTCTGGTGGAGGGAGGGCCTCTTTGTGTGTGTGTGTGTATGTATGTGTGCACATGTGCGTGCGTGTGCGTGCGTGTGTGTATGTATGTGTGCACATGTGCGTGTGTGTGTGTGTGTGTGTGTGTGTGTGTGTGTGTGTGTGTGTGTGTGTGTGTGTGTGTGTGTGTGTGTGTGTGTACTGTATGTATGTGCGCAGCACCGACCTTGGTTTGTGTGTTGGACCTAGAGGAGGGAACATGTGGGCCCAGGATTTATTTTAATTTATTTCAAGACCTTGAAAAAGGAGTTCTTTGTGATCCGATCTGATCAGATGTTCCATTACAACTCTTTAGCCCATTCTGGGGCGGGAACCCCTTTTGGTGTTTTTAAAGCATTATGTGTTATGCTTTAGCTATTGAAAAATAGCAGACCTACAAGCTCGTAGCGCGGCACTCGGTGGCGCGCTACGAGCTTGTAGATCTGCTTTTTTTGGAAAATCTTGAAAATGCGGCACAAATCTTTGAATATATTCTTTCAGAGCGAACGTTTTTTAACTCAAATCTTTGCTTCTGAGGGGGTTTCATGGAATAACATGTTTTCAGATGGGGGGGGGGGGGGGTCGGTGGCCAATTACATATAATTGTTGGGGTCCTTGCCATGAAATATTGAGCACCACTGATACAGAAAACTGTGTTAAATTTCGCCGTCAGGCCTAAATGGGTTAATGTGCTTTTTCTGCATTTTTTTTCTTCTGAAAATGATTTTTTCTCTGCATGGTTATTTTCAGCTTAGCCTTGCCTAATTCTTCTCGTGTGTTACTGAAAACAAGTGTCTCTTTTTGACACTTTTACATAACAATAAAATGCAGTGTTACAATGGAATTGTATATAAGAAAGGCGTCTGTCTGATATTACTCATGAATACCAAATACATAAATGAGCAACTTCAAAACGGTCTGGGGTGTTCATGAAAGCCACAACTGCAGAACCACAGACAGTTACTGCAGAACTACTGACAACACCTTCAGCACCACAGACAGTTACTGCAGAACTACAGACAGTTACTGCAGAACTACTGACAACACCTTCAGCACCACAGACAGTTACTGCAGAACTACTGACAACACCTTCAGCACCACAGACAGTTACTGCAGAACTACAGACAGTTACTGCAGAACTACTGACAACACCTTCAGCACCACAGACAGTTACTGCAGAACTACAGACAGTTACTGCAGAACTACTGACAACACCTTCAGCACCACAGACAGTTACTGCAGAACTACAGACAGTTACTGCAGAACTACTGACAACACCTTCAGCACCACAGACAGTTACTGCAGAACTACAGACAGTTACTGCAGAACTACAGACAACACCTTCAGCACCACAGACAGTTACTGCAGAACTACAGACAACCACTTCAGCACCACAGACAGTTACTGCAGAACTACAGACAACCACTTCAGCACCACAGACAGTTGTTCTGCAGAACTACTGAAAACAACTTCAGCACCACAGACAGTTACTGCAGAACTACTGACAATACCTGCAGCACCACAGACAGTTACTGCAGAACTACAGACAACCAATTCAGCACCACAGACAGTTACTGCAGAACTACAGACAACCACTTCAGCACCACAGACAGTTACTGCAGAACTACAGACAACCACTTCACAACCACAGACAGTTGAAGCTCAACTTTAAAGATGGAGTGCCACATTTTTGTATTTTTCCAGCTTTTCATGTGTCCATGAGGTGACAGTATACTTCATTAGACACCCTGGAGTTGTTTTTATGTGTAACGGTGTATTAACTTTGTATTCAGGGTTTCTTCCTGGAGGCTGAACCCTTGACAGTCAAACGGGGCCAATGAAGTAAACAGTAATATAGTGACATCACACTATCAGCCCCTCCCCTAACCCCTCCCCCTTTATCATACAACTACAGCTGTGGGCGGGGCTTCAGTTCAGGTGGATCACCACCCATCACCACCCACCACCAGGCAAACCAGGCATACTTAATGAACTGGTGGGCGTGTCCACATAAAAAGCATGATTTTAACAAATACTGTTCACTTTTTGGAAAAAGTTCTTTCCCCTTATATTGTAATAATACCTGATGATCATGTTTTAGGGTGGAAAAACATGGTGGCACTCCATCTTTACGTAGCATGTGACATTTCAAACTAGGGTTTTTTTTTCCATGATTCTCAATCCATTCCAAGTTATAGTTTGCATTAGTTTTGCCCACCAAAAACCCTCCTTGGGCTCAGAAACGGTCATATACCGGTAGCCACTTGCTCAAATGTGCTCAACAAATGTGCTCAACAAATGTGCTCAAATGTGCTCAAATGTCAACTAGTGTGCTCAACAAATGTGCTCAAATGTCAACTAGTGTGCTCAACAAATGTGCTCAAATGTCAACTAGTGTGCTCAACAAATGTGCTCAAATGTGCAGAGCTGGTCATATTTGTAACAGCGCTCGGGGGGGCCTCTGGTTCTCACCTCCAAAACGGTTGATAAAAGCCATGAAGAGCCAAAACAAAAACAACCTCTACACGAAAAGACACTTTACACCCCCCCCCCCCCCCCCACCCAGAGGAGGTGTTATCAGAGGGGTGGGGGGGGCGGGGGGTGACACAGAGGACACATGGGGACGTGGCTGGCCTCCTCCAGAACACTATGTCCCAAAACGACTGGGTCGGGGACCCACTTTGTCTGGGAAAGGCTCGTGTGTGCAGCTCAAAAAAAGCTGTAAAAAAAAACATGGACAAAGCGTTGGCCGGGTCTGATATATGGACGTAAGATGAAGCCTGGCAGTCCTTCTATTGTAAATCGCCATCTTTCTAGATCCGTTTGGGCCCAGCTGGCCCATTGGCTGGCCCAGACAACGAGGCGGGACTTCCCCCCCCCCCTTCTTCTTTGTTGGTTTTTATTTTGACTCGAACGGGGGGGGTGGCTCCCGATCATTACAATTTACAATTTACAATTTAGGCATTTAGCAGACGCTCTTAATCCAGAGCGACTTACATTAAGCAAGAACAAAAAGCATGGGAATACATCACATAAAGACATTTATCATGAAACATGCGTAGCTAAGAAAGTAACAGTGGAATATCTATAATGAAACTATACATATAAGCTATACATCTATACTACTATGCTACACATATGTACTATGACGTGCTATGACTACATACAATGCACTTATGCTGTCTACATAACATGCTATAAGTCTGTATCAAATGCTATCTAAGTCTACAGAATTGCTATCTAAGTCTGTATCAAATGTCTGTATCAAATGCTATCTAAGTCTACAGAATTGCTATCTAAGGGGGTGGGGTAAGTGCTATGGGCCATGATGGAGTCTGAAAAGGTGGGTTTTCAGACTACGGCGGAAGATTGGGAGTGATGCTGCAGTTCTGACTGCAATGGGAAGTGCATTCCACAGTTTTGGAGCCAGAAGGGAGAAGAGTTTGGGACGTGTGGAGCGTTGTCCCGGCGTTTTTAGTGAGGGTACTTCCAGCTTCCCTGCGTTGGCTGATCTGAGTGAGCGGGAGGGTTTGTAGGGTTCGATCATACTTGCAAGATATGGGGGAGCCATACCTTTGGTTGCTTTGAATGCCAGCATCAGAGTTTTGTATTCTGTGCGGGCAGCGACCGGGAGCCAGTGGAGGGAGCGGAGCCAGGGGCGGTTTTTACCGCTACGCAAACTACGCAGCTGCGTAGAGCCCCGACGGCTAGAGGCCCCGAGAGTTCTCCCTGAAAAATGTTTAATATCGCAGCCCCGCCAGCCCGTTCCGTCGCAGACTCGCACTTGACTCGCAGACTCGCAGTCGTTCGCCTATTGCGGTCGGTTAGGGGGGCCCCCCTAGGGGGGGCTCCGACGGCCCATGGCGTCGCTTCCTCGGCGTCACTTCTTCATGATCCTCCCCCGTTAAGCGACGCCCGGTCGCGGCCGTCCGTCCCGTCGTGGGCTCCCCTGTTGGTCTTTGTCCCCCTATACTGCGCCTCAAACCCGGCCGTTTCAACGTGGAAATAATGTTGCAAAACAAAACAACAACAATCATACAGCCTAGACTGTCAGGAAAGGAATAGGACCTTGGCGCAAAACGTCATATTTACCCTGCACTTCAATAACAAAAGTGTGTTCTTACATGATCCTCCATTTTACGATTTAAACTCTAGGTGAGTAAATTAATTTAATATGAAAGTTTTCAGTGACGTAAATTGCAGATCATTCTCCTGTCGAAAATGATTGTTTGGGTATTAATACCAATTGAAATTACAACAAATAGGCTTCCTCTACCAATAAGGTGTTCAGTGAGTGTGTCATGCATTTGCATATGTTCTCTGGTTGCATTTTCTGCTGCATCAGTTTGTTGTTCATTTGCGTTTGTACTAGTTTAGTTGAATGAGTGAGTCAGAGTGCAACTAAGAGCAACACCAATCATGAAACGAGTTTACCCCAGTGGATCTCATTAAGACAAGAAAAAGAAAAAAGCTGAAATGCTCCGGGCTTCTTTACCCAAGCTAACAAGTTATTTCAAGCCAGCAGAAGAACCCAACCCAATTTTTAGAGGAGAGAGAGCAAGAGGAAGTGTTGCACCAGGAGGCTAATGTAGACACTAACAATAACAATGAGGTTGGTTCTGAGGCTGCAACTACTAGTCGATTGACTACAAGTGAGTTTGCTGCTACTAGGGCTGCTAGCATCACTGCATCAGTGATGATGATGATGATGAAGACGATGCTGATGATGATGATGATGCATTAGATGTTTGACACAGGGGTGAAAAATGGGTTACAAAATCGTGGGATAAAAAATATAAAAAATAAAATAAAATAAAAGTATTTGAAATGAAATAAAACATTAACTTTTCAAGATTTCAATTCAGAAATAGCTAAAAATAATTCAGAATTTCAATTAAAAAAAAAGCAAAAATAGCAGATCTACTAGATCAAAATTTTGATCTCAAAGTGCACCGGATTGAAGCATTTTCATGGCAAATTTACAGATTTTTCTGGACCCCGGGAGGGGCTAGCGCCCCCCCGGACCCCCCCCGGCGTGGCAATGAGGGGGCCCCTAAAAAAAGGTTTGCTTACAGCCCCCTGTTTGCTAAATCCGGCCCTGAGCGGAGCAGGGGGGAGACATGTGAGAATTTTGGCTGGTTGAAGACCAAGCGAGCTGCAGCATTTTGGATCAGCTGGAGAGGCTTAAGTGCACATGCTGGTAGGCCAGTAAGGAGGGAGTTACAATAGTCAAGTTTTGACAAGACTGTTGTCTGGATTAGGAGCTGGGCTGATTCCTGGGTGAGGAACGGTCTAATTCGTCGTATGTTATAGAGTGTCATAGACTGTAACGGTAGCCACGCCCCTCAGAACAGACTCGACTTTATGGTATTTTTTTTTATAAATAAATGGGACCATAATTTTCCAAAAAGAATATTATGACATGAGAAATGAGGCTTTGAACTAGTGACTGGAAGCAGAAAGTATTCATGACCATGTTTATTAACCCATTCTGACCTGAGATCAGATTCTAAAAATGTTTTCTACATCCTGACAGTTTTCTGAAAAGGCTATGTTTCTATGTCAGTCTCTCTTCGATTTTTTTTTAAATGGCAGACCTACAAGCTCGTAGCACGCTAGGAGCTTGAAGATCTGCTATTTTTCAATAGCTAAAGCATGACATAATGCTAACACCAAAAGGGGTTCCTGCCCAACATGGGTTAAGGTAATACAGTCTAGGTGAAGTTGGGCCCAAATACATGGACCTCTATGGAGATATGGGGGGGGGGGGGGTTTTGGGCCCAATAACAGCGCCAAAACAGGCCATTATATGAACTTTCAGGTCAGGATTTCCTTAGTGGCTTCACAGAATATCTGTCTGACTGCCCCCCTGGTGTGTGTCCCCTAACCTTTGACCCCCTGGTGTGTGTCCCCTAACCTTTGACCCCCTGGTGCAGCTCAAGCACCTATAAGTCAAAGGCACTCTGTTTATTTCTGTAAATAAATATAGTTTTTTCTTTTATATTTATAGGCTATATTTCAAAAGGTTTTTTTTTTTTTTTTTTTTTAATAAAAAAAGAAATCTACAAAATAATAATAATACAAATGTTAAAAGAAAAAAGAATCATAGAATTGTCGTGAGTAAAAAATACTAATACTTAATTAAGAAGTAGTGAAAAAGTGTCATGCTTGTTTGTAGCACAGATGATAATAGTCAGAATAAAACCATGCATTTGTCACTTCTTTGTACGGAAGGGTCGGGGTTGTTTAGTCAGGACATGTCATTCGTATATGTTGAATTGTGTAACTGTATGTAAATTAAATGTCAAAAGTCCTTTAAACTGTTTTGTTGCAAGGGGTTGTGAGTAGTTGCAAGGGGTTGTGATTAGTTGCAAGGGGTTGTGAGTAGTTGCAAGGGGTTGTGATTAGTTGCAAGGGGTTGTGAGTAGTTGCAAGGGGTTGTGATTAGTTGCAAGGGGTTGTGATTAGTTGCAAGGGGTTGTGAGTAGTTGCAAGGGGTTGTGAGTAGTTGCAAGGGGTTGTGAGTAGTTGCAAGGGGTCTGCAACTATACGTGGAACTATTATATGTGGAACTATAGGTGGAACTATAGGTGGAACTATAGGTGGAACTATAGGTGGAACTATTATATGTGGAACTATAGGTGGAACTATAGGTGGAACTATAGGTGGAACTATAGGTGGAACTATACATGGAACTATAGGTGGAACTATAGGTGGAAGGTGGAACTATAGGTGGAACTATAGGTGTAACTATAGGTGGAACTATTATATGTGGAACTATAGGTGGAACTATAGGTGGAACTATAGGTGGAACTATAGGTGGAACTATACATGGAACTATAGGTGGAACTATAGGTGGAACTATAGGTGGAACTATAGGTGGAACTATAGGTGGAACTATACATGGAACTATAGGTGGAACTATACATGGAACTATAGGTGGAACTATAGGTGGAACTATAGGTGGAACTATAGGTGCAACTATAGGTGCAACTATAGGTGCAACTATAGGTGGAACTATAGGTGGAACTATAGGTGGAACTATAGGTGGAACTATAGGTGGAACTATACATGGAACTATAGGTGGAACTATAGGTGGAACTATAGGTGGAACTATAGGTGGAACTATAGGTGGAACTATAGGTGGAACTATACGTGGAACTATACGTGGAACTATACATGGAACTATAGGTGGAACTATAGGTGGAACTATAGGTGGAACTATAGGTGGAACTATAGGTGGAACTATAGGTGGAACTATAGGTGGAACTATACATGGAACTATAGGTGGAACTATAGGTGGAACTATAGGTGGAACTATAGGTGGAACTATAGGTGGAACTATAGGTGGAACTATACATGGAACTATAGGTGGAACTATAGGTGGAACTATAGGTGGAACTATACGTGGAACTATAGGTGGAACTATAGGTGGAACTATAGGTGGAACTATAGGTGGAACTATAGGTGGAACTATAGGTGGAACTATACGTGGAACTATACGTGGAACTATACGTGGAACTATAGGTGGAACTATAGGTGGAACTATAGGTGGAACTATAGGTGGAACTATAGGTGGAACTATAGGTGGAACTATAGGTGGAACTATACATGGAACTATAGGTGGAACTATAGGTGGAACTATAGGTGGAACTATAGGTGGAACTATAGGTGGAACTATAGGTGGAACTATACATGGAACTATAGGTGGAACTATAGGTGGAACTATATGTGGAACTATATGTGGAACTATAGGTGGAACTATAGGTGGAACTATAGGTGGAACTATAGGTGGAACTATACATGGAACTATAGGTGGAACTATAGGTGGAACTATATGTGGAACTATATGTGGAACTATAGGTGGAACTATAGGTGGAACTATACATGGAACTATAGGTGGAACTATAGGTGGAACTATATGTGGAACTATATGTGGAACTATAGGTGGAACTATAGGTGGAACTATAGGTGGAACTATACATGGAACTATAGGTGGAACTATAGGTGGAACTATAGGTGGAACTATACATGGAACTATAGGTGGAACTATAGGTGGAACTATAGGTGGAACTATACATGGAACTATAGGTGGAACTATAGGTGGAACTATAGGTGGAACTATAGGTGGAACTATAGGTGGAACTATACATGGAACTATAGGTGGAACTATAGGTGGAACTATAGGTGGAACTATACATGGAACTATAGGTGGAACTATAGGTGGAACTATACGTGGAACTATATGTGGAACTATATGTGGAACTATATGTGGGACTATAGGTGGAACTATAGGTGGAACTATAGGTGGAACTATAGGTGGAACTATATGTGGAACTATACGTGGAACTATATGTGGGACTATAGGTGGAACTATAGGTGGAACTATAGGTGGAACTATACATGGAACTATAGGTGGAACTATAGGTGGAACTATAGGTGGAATAGGTGGAACTATAGGTGGAACTATAGGTGGAACTATAGGTGGAACTATAGGTGGAACTATATGTGGAACTATAGGTGGAACTATACATGGAACTATAGGTGGAACTATAGGTGGGACTATAGGTGGAACTATAGGTGGAACTATAGGTGGAACTATAGGTGGAACTATACATGGAACTATAGGTGGAACTATAGGTGGAACTATAGGTGGAACTATAGGTGGAACTATAGGTGGAACTATACATGGAACTATAGGTGGAACTATAGGTGGAACTATAGGTGGAACTATAGGTGGAACTATAGGTGGAACTATTATATGTGGAACTATAGGTGGAACTATACATGGAACTATAGGTGGAACTATAGGTGGAACTATAGGTGGAACTATAGGTGGAACTATAGGTGGAACTATAGGTGGAACTACTCACAACCGTTCGTTTGCAAGGAAGGAGTTGCATGAGTTGTTACCTGATCCCCATCTTTCCTCACCGGCACAGCATCCGCCACTGAGAGAGAGAGAGAGAGAGAGAGAGAGAGAGAGAGAGAGAGGAAAGACGAAGTGACATTATTACATGTGTAGTTATTTTTATATATTTTATATACATATACAGTAAATATCAACGGAATCCACCTCAACCGACTCAGCGCCGTTCGAGTAACGAGTAATGATGACGTAAGAAAAATGGACATCTGTGTAATCTGGTCCCAGCAAACCAGGCACAGATTACATCTGTGTAATCTGGTCCCAGCAAACCAGGCACAGATTACATCTGTGTAATCTGGTCCCAGCAAACCAGGCACAGATTTTCTGCTTTTCTTGCATACCCAAAAAAATGGTTGACGGCTGTAATAAATCACATATCAATGATTTATTTTTCTGTAAAAAAGTAGGTATAGGTAGCAAATAGTTACACCTAATGATTATACATTTCAAATGTTCCTTCACAGAGATACTGAAATGTGACAGTTTACAGCGGTCGAAAGTACTTGTCGAAAGTCGAAAGTAGTTGGCCATTTATGGCCTACTAGTGTGCAACAAGCAAGTATGCACTCGGCAGAGTGCAGTTCTAGTTTTCATTGTTACTGTATATTGCTTATTTGTTGGGACGTTTGTTGACTTTTGTTTTGTTGTATGTACGCTTTGACAAGATTTATAAAACATATTTATCATGCCAAAAAAAGCCTTTTGAAATTGAAAATTGAAATGAGAGAGAGAGAGACAGACAGACAGAGATAGAGAGGTAGAGAGGCAGAGAGACAGAGAGAGAGAGAGAGAGAGAGAGAGAGAGAGAGACAGAGACAGAGACAGAGACAGAGAGAGAGAGAGAGAGAGAGGAGAGAGAGAGAGAGAGAGAGAGAGAGAGAGAGAGAGAGAGAGAGACAGAGACAGAGAGAGAGACAGAGAGAGAGAGAGAGAGAGAGAGAGAGCATCAGCGTGCTTCCTGAGAGGAGCAAGAAGAGGTTGTTGTTCTCTTGGTGTCGACACTTTGACGGCGAGCTAAAATTAGACTAATTACCCAGCAGGCCGAGCGTCAGCACACCCAGGAAACCACCAGGATGACTCAGCGTCTCCACCAGCGGTTCCCAAAGTGGGGTCCTTGAGGGACCCCCAGGGGGTTCTTGAGGGAGTTCCAGGGGGTCCGGGGACCCCCAGGGGTCCTTGAGGGACCCCCAGGGGTCCTTGAGGGAGTTCCAGGGGTTAAATGAACATTGATTTTACTCATAAATGGGGGTCCGTAGAGACTAATGCATGTCAAACTGGGGGTCCTTGAAATGAACCGGGTTCAGACTCACGTACTGCTCTGTAAAACATCTCTTATGGGGGTCACTGGCATATGCATGGGGGTTAACATGGGGGACAGGCAGGAACTCCTTATATGGTCAGCAGCACACTGCTATAGTAGGGAGGATTATCACAACAAAACATTAGAAAATAAGTGATAATAATGGTCCCATTCGGCAGAGACGAGACAGAGTTGCGTACAGTACAGAGTACAGTACAGTGGTACAGCACTAGTATAAGAAAACAGTTTCACGTAACGATGTTAAATCCTCCATCTCTGTCTTTCTCTCTCTCTCTGCCTCTCTCTCTGTTATAATACTTTATATATTACACTATATTACATTATATTCATTCAATCTCTTTGTCTGCATGTGGAGCAGAGCAGTTGCCATAGCGAGACAATCGAGTCAACCCTGATCAAATGATGTGGACTTATTATTATCCACTTTGATGCACTTAAATGTATATTCAGTGATTTCACTCAAAAAACCTTAGGTTTCGTTTTTGGCTGTGACCCAAAGCCTTTCGTCCAATCAGCATAGAGAGTAAAAAAAACGAAACCTAAGGTTTTTTTGACCCCCAGGGGTTAACTGGGGGACAAGGAGGAACTCCTTATATGGTCAGCACACTCTATAGTAGAGAGGATTATCACAACAAAACAAAAAAATAAGTGATATTTGAATTAAGTGAAATCACTGAATATACCTTTAAATGCAGTTTTAGACATTCCAAGATTTATTTTTTTTATAGATGCATGTAAAGTAAAGGTATAGTTTTGTGCAGCTAAAAAACTCTGGAACATCTTTTGCAGCTGGGCAGGCCGTGTGCAACAGGTAGGGCCCGTGTGCAACATGTAGGGCCCGTGTGCAACAGGTAGGGCCCGTGTGCAACATGTAGGGCCCGTGTGCAACATGTAGGGCCCGTGTGCAACAGGTACAGGCCCGTGTGCAACATGTAGGGCCCGTGTGCAACAGGTAGGGCCCGTGTGCAACAGGTAGGGCCCGTGTGCAACAGGTAGGGCCCGTGTGCAACAGGTATACGGTCGCCCCTTTTCCATCTCGCCCCTAGCTGTAAATAATCAACATAATTCATGTTCTGTGTGGAGTTTGCATGTTCTCCCCGTGTCCCCTAGGGTAGGTACCCTCACATGTTCTCCCCGTGTCCCCTAGGGTAGGTACCCTCACATGTTCTCCCCGTGTCCCCTAGGGTAGGTACCCTCACATGTTCTCCCCGTGTCCCCTAGGGTAGGTACCCTCACTTGTTCTCCCCGTGTCCCCTAGGGTAGGTACCCTCACATGTTCTCCCCGTGTCCCCTAGGGTAGGTACCCTCACAAAAAACATGCAGTAATCCTGGTCTCTAAACTGCCTGATGGAGGGGAAAGGAACTGGTTGGAATAACGTGTTCCTTCCACGCGCTACGTCCAACCAGGGAAACTCCCCCCTGTCAGGTGTAAAGGAGCAACTTGGACACTCAGGCATGAAGGAAGCATGAGTTCAAAAATCTTTCCTCAACTACCTTTTTGCACAGACGGGAACTAAATGAAAACTAAGCTATGATGACTAAAACTAAGACTAAATGTACTGACAATGTCGTCAACAAATAAAAACCAGACTAAAAAAATAACTAAATTAAAACGAAGCTATGGCGACTAAAACTAAGACTAAATGTACTGACAATGTCGTCAACAAATAAAAACCAGACTAAATAAAGAACTAAATTAAAACGAAGCTATGACGACTAAAACTAAGACTAAATGTACTGACAATGTCGTCAACAGATAAAAACTAGACTAAATAAAGAACTAAATTAAAACAAAGCTATGACGACTAAAACTAAGACTAAATGTACTGACAATGTCGTCAACAAATAAAAACCAGACTAAAAAAATCAACTAACTCCGGTAAACTCCCAAATTCTACCACAGGTCGTTTCGAGGAAGCAATTTGATTGGTTGAAACAGCCTTCTAGCCGGTGGTTAAACCACCACACACACCACCACCTAATCAAAACAAAGAATTCAGCCGCTCTGTTCTGTTCTCCCAGAGCGCTATAGCAAACTGGGTGGCTAGGCTATAGCTATAGTTTATTGGGACATTTGTGGTCGTAGTGACTACATCTGTCATTAAAAAAATATATTCTTTCAGCGATTTTCTTAGTTTTAAGGGTAACTGTGGTAGAATTGCAATATTACACGAGAGGGTGTGGGTTAACGTGATTATTGCCACTTCAGTGATGCTTGCGGAACTCGACTTCGTCTCGTTCCTGACCGCATCCCTGTCGTGGCGATAATCACGTTAACCCACACCCTCTCGTGTAATATTGCTTAATTGTACCATCACACCTGTATATTTCGAAGATCCGACCTCTGTCAGTTTTCCTATGAAAAGGGTTGCGGTACAGAGGATGCGGTTGTTGTGACACTGGTCCACTTCATTACAAAACACCTGGATAAGTCGAATAAGAACCATGCAAGAGTGCCGTTCTTAGACCATTCTTCAGCTTTCAACACAATACAGTCTGATACACTATAGTGTCAACAATGGTACAGTTGGACCTGAATCCATACTACAAGCCCACAACTAACTGACTGACTGACTGGCTGGCTGGCTGACTGGCTGACTGACTGACTGGCTGACAGGCTGGTTGGCTGAATGAATGATTGACTGACTGACTGGTTGGCTGGCTGACTGAGTAGGCTAATGAATTAATGACCCTTAAACATCAACTCTACTGTAACTGGAAGCTAATTGGCTGTAACGGCAGGCTGTGAACGATGCTTTCATTATGCGTGCGTGCATGTGTGCGTACATGCGTGTGTGCGTGCGTGCGTGCGTTGCGTGCACACCAGAGATGATGACCCATATTTATCATATACCAATTTAGTCTCTCCGTCACTTCCACTGACCTCCCCGCTTTACCCCGTGTCTATTTATAGCCGGCTCCGCTCCCACGCACGTACGCACGCACGTACGCACACATGGCGCGCACGGCACGCACACACGGCACGCACACACACACGCGCGCGTGCGGCTAAGAGAAGAAAAGACAGTCCTCTGCTAAACGTAATGGTCTCTGGTCTGCTGACGGCTGCGTCCACTCCACTCACATCATGATCACAGCAGGACGTCCAACAGCATGACCTAATATGGGCAGACCACGAAGCACTGCTCCTCTACGTGGTGTTCAGGGACCACCAGTATAGCGTATATTGTATTATTGCGAATGCACTGAGCACTTACTATGAGACCTAGCAGATCATGTCTGTGTGTCCGTGCGTGTGTGTGTCCCCCCTTTGTGCCCATATATGGAGCCGAGTGATTTGTTTGTGATTGATGCAACACACTCCATATTTGGACGTATAGCTGCTTTGGGGACTCCTTATATGGTTATGGCTTAAAAATGGCTTAAAAATAAATCTTAAAAAACCCCAAATATGTACGAGCTGAGTTTGCATCCCGCATTTGCGCGTCTTACTGGTAGGCTACAGACCGGAGACCTGGCGCCTCTCCATTACGGAGCTCTGTCTGTCCGTCCGTCCGTATGTCAGTCTCTGTGTCTGTATCTCCGAGCACAAAAAGCTGCAACACGGTAAGTTCAGACCGCACGCACGCACGCTCCTTTACGCACGCACGCACGCAAAGCCAGTGTGTGTGCGTGCATGCATGCATGCGTGTGCCTGCGTGTGTGTGTGCCTGCGTGTGTCTCCGCCTGGCCAGCCTTCATCCATCCGCCTGCTGCTCTGCTCTGCTCTGCTCTGCTCTGCTCTGCTCTGCTCCGCTAGCAGACAGACACATGCGTGGCGTCGGTCGCAGACTCAATGACAGCCAGAGGTCAAACTATGTCCGCTGTCTGTCCCTGTCCTGTCTGTCCCTGTCCCTGTCCTGTCTGTCCCTGTCCCCTGCCTGTCCTGTAGACATCTGTGTGATTCACTGAGTCATACCGAGAGTCCATTTGGTTTCGTCCACCTGAGGCTGACGGAGCGAAGGGTTCGTTATAGAGCGCCGAAGTCCTGATGTCACTCGCTCATCCCCTGGTTGTAAAGTCACTGACGTCACTCGCTCATCCCCTGGTTGTAAAGTCACTGACGTCACTCGCTCATCCCCTGGTTCTAAAGCCTCTGACGTCACTCACTCATCCCCTGGTTCTAAAGTCACTGACGTCACTCGCTCAACCCCTGGTTCTAAAGTCACTGACGTCACTCGCTCATCCCCTGGTTGTAAAGTCACTGACGTCACTCGCTCATCCCCTGGTTCTAAAGCCTCTGACGTCACTCGCTCTTCCCCTGGTTCTAAAGTCCTGACGTCACTCGCTCATCCCCTGGTTCTAAAGTCCTGACGTCACTCGCTCATCCCCTGGTTCTAAAGTCCTGACGTCACTCGCTCATCCCCTGGTTCTAAAGTCCTGATGTCACTCGCTCATCCCCTGGTTCATGTAAGTCTAAATCGGGGATCAAATGCTGAACATGGACCATATGCCTTGATATGAAAAGGGTTAAAAACCACTGTTCTAAATCATGACAGTTTTCTTAATTTTTTTGTTGTTGAAAACCCTATGTTTCTCAGACTGTTATGTCTGGGTCCCCCCCAGAAGCAAACAATTGAGTTAAAAACTCAAATTGTGAAAACATTTTTTTCACAATTATTCAAAAACAGCAGATCTGTACAAGCTTTTCGGCACATTGGGTGCTGCGCTATGAGCTTGCATATCTGCTATTTCTACAGCTAAAGTGTAAAACAATGGTTACAGTGGCTATAAAAAAAGCTATAAGGTTGATGCTTATCCCATTCAGACCGGGAACCCATTATGGTGTTCAGCATCATGTTATGCTTTAGCTATTTAAAAATAGCAGATCTACAAGCTCATAGCGCGCCACCGAGTGGCGCGCTATGAGCTTGTAGGTCTGCTATTTTTGAAAAATCGAAGAACGACTGACATTTTTTTAGAATCTGATCTCAGGTCAGAATGGGTTAATCAGACCAGTGTGTGTCCGGTGGAAACCTCGTATTAATCTGATCTCAGGTCAGAATGGGTTATATAGCGTCTTCACTTCCCACCAATGGTGGCACGCGACCATGCAAAGCAGCGACCGACTCACTGAAGTGTCCTGCCCAATGAAGGACACTTCCACATGTGGACAGGACTCGGAGGAGAAGGAGGAGGAGCCGGGATTCGAACCACCGACCCCGCGGCTCGTCATTGGACGACCTGCTCCACCTCCTGAGCCACAGCCGGCCGGACCCCCTTGTACGCCTACATGCGGTGCGAGTGGCACACAAATATGCACTGTAATATAATGAATAGCAGAGAGCTCTCCATGGTGCTGAAGTAATATAATGAATACCAGAGAGCTCTCCATGGTGCTGAAGTAATATAATGAATAGCAGAGAGCTCTCCATGGTGCTGAAGTAATATATATAATGGATACTAGAGAGCTCTCCATGGTGCTGAAGTAATATATATATATGATGAATACTAGAGAGCTCTCCATGGTGCTGAAGTAATATAATGAATACCAGAGAGCTCTCCATGGTGCTGAAGTAATATAATGGATACCAGAGAGCTCTCCATGGTGCTGAAGTAATATAATGAATACCAGAGAGCTCTCCATGGTGCTGAAGTAATATAATGGATACTAGAGAGCTCTCCATGGTGCTGAAGTAATATAATGAATAGCAGAGAGCTCTCCATGGTGCTGAAGTAATATATATAATGAATACCAGAGAGCTCTCCATGGTGCTGAAGTAATATAATGAATACCAGAGAGCTCTCCATGGTGCTGAAGTAATATAAGTAATATATATAATAAATACCAGAGAGCTCTCCATGGTGCTGAAGTAATATATATATAATGAATACCAGAGAGCTCTCCATGGTGCTGATGTAATATATATATAATGAATACCAGAGAGCTCTCCATGGTGCTGAAGTAATATATATATAATTAATA
>NC_137878.1:41234875-41304875 GCF_963924005.1 Protomyctophum bolini | reverse complement strand
TAATCGCATTTTAATCGCATATCAATATTTAACCCGAGAACAGTGAGAAACCTTTTTTTTTATATTTTTGGTATCCCAGTGAATAGTGACTACGGGATTCCACTCATTTTCAACCTTTTACTGTCATTAATATGTGACGGACTCCAGCAAAAAGTGCCTCAACTCGATTTTTACAGATTACAGATTATTAAAGTACAGAATGTAAGCTTTCATATGATGTATCATTCAATGAAATTGGACAATAATCTAAAACTTGTTGAAACAGATAACAGAATACCTTAGAGTTGTTGTGTGGATATAATGAGAGTCCCCCCCCCCATTCTGTGTTGCCTAGAACTGGAGGTCTGAAAAAAAAATCAGTAACATTATGAAGTACATCTCAGTGACATCACAAAAATACTTCATAAGGTTACTGTTTTTTTCAGACCTCCAGTTCTAGGCAACACAGAATGGGGGGGACTTTGTATTATTTCCAGTGCACACAACTCCATAGAAACATGTTGAAAACTAGAACTGCACTCTGCCGAGTGCATACTTGCTTGTTGCACACAGAGCAGTACGCGCAAGTACTTTCGACCGCTGGAAACTATCACATCTCAGTATCTCTGTGAAGGAACGTTTGAAATGTATAATCATTACGTGTAACTATTTGCTACCTAACTACTTTTTTACAGAAAAATGAATCATTGATATGTGATGAAAAAAAAGGTATATAAACTGAATTAAAATATATTATACAGTATAATTATTTTATTACTTATTGTAAATTGTCAATTGTTTTAAATGTATTTCATTTTGTACTATAGTGATATTAATACTAAATCATGATCAGAGTAATATGTGTCTCTAACTTCAATTTCTGTAATAATACTTTCAAATTTGTTGAAATATACATGATCTAAAATACTTCCGAAATCTGTAGTTGGATTTGTATCTCAGTGATGACGTAAGAGAAATGGTCATCTGTGTAATCTGGTCCCACCAGATACCACATTACGTCATCGTTGAGAGCTGGGACCAGAGTACACGGTGTGTATATGTATGACTAGCTCTCAGTGATGACGTAAGAGATATGGTCATCTGTGTAGTCTGGTCCCAGCAGACCAGGCACAGATTTACAAATTACAAATCACATTACAACTATACATACAGAGTATGTAGTTGTAATTTGATTAGCAGTATACTGTGGTTACTTGGTTCCAAAAAGTGAAGCCAAGTTTTTTTCAACCGTAAGTCTGTGCCTGGTTTGCTGGGACCAGTTACAACATTACGTCATCGTTGAGAACTGGGACCAGAGTACATGGTGTGTATATGTATGACTAGCTCTCAGTGATGACGTATATCCTAAAGTTCTGTTTGGTTTAGTTAGTTATATACTACAACGACTTTAAGCTTAATGGTTAACGTTTTGACATTTGCGTGATTTTTATACAATCCAGAAACATAATGTTGTATGACTTACGTCATCAGAAATGGTCATCTGTGTAATCTGGTCCCACCAGATACCACATTACGTCATCGTTGAGAGCTGGGACCAGAGTACATGGTGTGTATTACCGTGGGCTTTCAACGGTAAGTCTGTGCCTGGTTTGCTGGGACCAGTTACCACATTACGTCATCGTTGAGAGCTGGGACCAGAGTACACTGTGTGTATATGTATGACTAGCTCTCAGGGATGACGTAAGAGAAATGGTCATCTGTATAATCTGGTCCCACCAGATACCACATTACGTCATCTTTGAGAGCTGGGACCAGAGTACACGGTGTGTATATGTATGACTAGCTCTCAGTGATGACGTAAGAGATATGGTCATCTGTGTAGTCTGGTCCCAGCAGACCAGGCACAGATTTACAAATTACAAATCACATTACAACTACATACAGAGTATGTAGTTGTAATTTGATTAGCAGTATACTGTGGTTACTTGGTTCCAAAAAGTGAAGCCAAGTTTTTTTCAACCGTAAGTCTGTGCCTGGTTTGCTGGGACCAGTTACAACATTACGTCATCGTTGAGAACTGGGACCAGAGTACATGGTGTGTATATGACGTAATGTTGTAACTTGTAACTAGTCCCAGCAAACCAGGCACAGACTTACGGTTGAAGAAAACTTGGCTTCACTTCGAAGAGACCAAGCGAAATGATTACTTGCGCGCTCTGCTTGCGCAAGTAATGAGTGGTATTCCCTTTAAGCAATAAAATGTTTTTTTTTATCCCAACAGATAAACAAGTGCAGCAAGTGCCTCTATAAAGTGTCTTCAGTGTGTATATGAATACTCAAATGTGCTTTACATGGCTGGGCATGAGAAAACTAATAAAAACAACCACTGGGCTTTACCGTGGGGGCGGAGCTTCAGTATCTATCCTTTATACTCTATGCTGTTAACGGCAGGTGGATGCCTGGGCCAGTCCATGACATCAGCACTATGACATCATGTGGAAGCCTGGGCCAGTCCATGACATCAGCACTATGACATCATGTGGAAGCCTGGGCCAGTCCATGACATCAGCACTATGACATCATGTGGAAGCCTGGGCCAGTCCATGACATCAGCACTATGACATCATGTGGAAGCCTGGGCCAGTCCATGACATCAGCACTATGACATCATGTGGAAGCCTGGGCCAGTCCATGACATCAGCACTATGACATCATGTGGAAGCCTGGGCCAGTCCATGACATCAGCACTATGACATCATGTGGAAGCCTGGGCCAGTCCATGACATCAGCACTATGACATCATGTGGAAGCCTGGGCCAGTCCATGACATCAGCACTATGACATCATGTGGAAGCCTGGGCCAGTCCATGACATCAGCACTATGACATCATGTGGAAGCCTGGGCCAGTCCATGACATCAGCACTATGACATCAGTCGTCTCCTCATTTGGGCAAGATCGATAAGGGCCGATTCATACTCCTATTTTAACGCTGTTTCGGCGCCGTAGAGCCCAAATTATTCCGGCTCGTCCAGTAGCACCGAAGAGACGACTTTAGGACGATAACCCCCCCCCCCCCCCCCGAACCTCAATTGACGTCTACAGAACCAGATGACGTCACATTGTAGGCTCTACATAGCCAAATGACGTCACATTGTAGGCTCTACAGAACCAGATGACGTCACATTGTAGGCTCTACATAGCCAAATGACGTCACATTGTAGGCTCTACAGAGCCCAATGACGTCACATTGTAGGCTCTACAGAGCCTAATGACGTCACATTGTAGGCTCTACAGAGCCCAATGACGTCACATTGTAGGCTCTACAGAGCCCAATGACGTCACATTGTAGGCTTTACAGAGCCAAATGACGTCACATTGTAGGCTCTACAGAGCCCAATGACGTCACATTGTAGGCTCTACAGAGCCCAATGACGTCACATTGTAGGCTCTACAGAGCCCAATGACGTCACATTGTAGGCTCTACAGAGCCCAATGACGTCACATTGTAGGCTTTACAGAGCCAAATGACGTCACATTGTAGGCTCTACAGAAGTATGAATCTGCCCATGAGGCCTTTACAGTAAGGCCTCCCTACCAGATTTCATGTGCCGTAATGACCGGAAACTACTTCATATTCAATACTTTTCAAGCTGTTCTCCGGAACTCAATGCATAGATAGATCCATGTGTCGCTTAATGTATGAGTCTGTGAATCATAAGCATCATCGTCAGTGTTAATAACCCTGTCAAAAGCTGCACTAGATGCTCCTCTATAGCCTTAGAAGACATTATTGGCTTAAGTTAAAAGCCTTTATATATATAACTGTCACAAATGCCTGTCTAACATACATGTTAGACACTGTTTTGTATTGGATGTATATTGTATTTTGTTTTTCAATGGAGTCTGCAACAAAGGCATTCATTCATTCATTCATTCATATATAGCCCTTTAAGCTAAACCCATTCTGAACGGGAACTCATTTTGGTGTTAGCATCATGTTATGCTTTAGCTATTGAAAAATGGCAGATCTACAAGCTCATAGCGCACCACCGAGTGGCGCGCCACGAGCTTGTAGGTCTGCTATTTTTGAAAAATCGAACAACGACTGACATTTTTAGAATCTGATCTCAGGTCAGAATGGGTTCATCAGACCATGTGTGTTGTCAGTGGAAACCTCGTATGAATCTGATCTCAGGTCAGAAGACATAAGCGGGGGCCTCAGCTTGTGCCCGGTGTGTTCCAAGTATGACATATCTCTGACGTATACGCGACTCCATTGGCCGAGGTTTCCATCCAACCTCCTTTGACTTCCATTAATTAAAAAACAAACAAAAAAATCACACCATGTGAAGTGAGAGGGGTGCTCTTGACATCGTGCGTCACCATAATGTAAAATAGACACTATATGTTGACGACCACTAGATGGTGCTGTTGGCTCATTGCGCCAGTGACAGATACTTTCATCACGAGCGCTGAAACGTTCCCGGCGAGGGTTTGCGATGGCTGTAAAACTGGCTTCTCAGTCATTCTGAGATTCTGATTCTGATCCAAACACATAGTCGCACTTTCACTTCAGCAGCAGTATAAGTTTCACTTCTGGCGCTTCCCAGTCGCCTCCTCGCGCCTACAGAACCATCCCATGGTCTGATAAAGAGCATATCGGTGATTATCGGTTGGTAGAATCTGAGTGGCGATAATACTCTCTGTACATTGCTGAAAAAACAGCCGATCTACAAGCTCACAGCACGTCCGCCATGCAGGGGCAGGGACAGAGAGGGCTCAAGCGGTCGACCTTGGAACTTCACCACAACAACGGTGCGACCAGGAGACTGTAGAACTCCGCCGCGAAGCACCCGCCGACAATCACGTAGATCACGTAATATACGACAGAATCTTCCTCCAGAGAATCCTCCTCCTCCTCCTCCTCCTCTTCTTCACGTTTCACAGCGTTCTCCTCGTGCACAGCGTCTTCCATCTCTCGTCGTCGCATCTTCAGGTTGTTCTCTCGAAACCACTCCATGTCGTCCTCCTGGAGACATTCCATGTCTTCCATGTCCTCGTCCTCCGCGGAGACGCCGTCTCCGCTCTCCGTGGTCTCCATCGCCGCCGCCGCCGCCGTCGTCTTGGCGTCTTCGCTCCGCCGCTCTTTGAGAAGGAGCAGCGTGCGCGCCAGAGCCTCTTTCTCCCGGATCAGTCCTCGTCTCTCCTCCTCCCACGTCTTCCTCTCCTCCTCCATGTCTTTGATCTTCTCCTCCTGCATGAGGAGTCTCTCCATCAGTTTGCTCTTCGTCGTCTCCTCCTCCTCCTCGTTGACGAAGGCCTGGAGGTTTATTCCCTCCATCTCCTGGAGAGCAAAGCCCTCCAGCAGCCTGGAGTTGTCGCGGCTTCTTCCTCGCTTCTGCATTTTTTTCACCCCCCCAAAGCGTGACCGACGGACGCTCACAAATACAACGATGACTTCCACCCCCTCCCCCGGCAAACGCCAATAATTACGATGCGGAAACGAGCAGTACTTTGTGATGTAATGAAGTGTCCCTTCGGGCGCGTTGAGGTCTCCCTATAAGGGCAGAGATGAGCCAATGGGGTGAGCGGGGTGCCGACGCATGTATTTATATCCCGCAGACTCTCCCGCGTTGGTGCGTTTGACCATCAGTTGGTGTGCATGGGTGGCACACACACACACACACACACACACACACACACACGGCGATAACAACACACGGCATTCATGTCTCGTAGCGTGCTTTATATAGTGGTAGTGAATCTGCAATGAATGCATGTTCCCCATGATGTCATACGCCCCTCATTTTTGCATATGTGTGTGTGTGTGTGTGTGTGTGTGACTGTGTGTGTGACTGTGTGTGTGTGTGTGTGTGTGACTGTGTGTGTGACTGTGTGTGTGACTGTGTGTGTGTGTGTGTGTGTGTGTGTGTGTGTGTGTGTGTGTGTGTGTGTGTGTGTGTGTGTGTGTGTGTGTGACTGTGTGTGTGTGACTGTGTGTGTGTGTGTGTGTGTGTGTGTGAGACTGTGTGTGTGTGTGTGTGTGTGTGTGTGTGTGTGTGTGTGTGTGTCTGTGTGTGTGACTGTGTGTGTGTGTGTGTGTGTGTGTGAGACTGTGTGTGTGTGTGTGTGTGTGTGACTGTGTGTGTGTGTGTGTGTGTGTGACTGTGTGTGTGTGTGACTGTGTGTGTGTGTGTGTGTGTGTGTGTGTGTGTGTGTGTGTGTGTGTGTGTGTGTACCTGTATCAGAACAGAGAAGAAGATAGGCAGTGGGACAGACAGGATGGGACAGGTGATGTTCAGGAACCAGTTTGGCGTCACTATAGAAAAGACACAAAGCAAAGACACTTATATTTTATATCACGTCATTCTGACTGAATGTAGTGTTCAAAGAGTGATCTCATTATCTAGCCCATTCTGAACGGGAACCCATTTGGGTGTTATAGCATCATGTTATGCTTTAGCTATTGAAAAATAGCAGACCTACAAGCTCATAGCGCGCCACCGAGTGGCGCGCTACGAGCTTGTAGGTCTGCTATTTTTTGAAAAATCGAAGAACGACTGACATTTTTTAGAATCTGATCTCAGGTCAGAATGGGTTAATCAGACCAGTGTGTGTCCAGTGGAAACCTCGTATGAATCTGATCTCCTGGGCTAGACCAGGGGTTTTCAACTGGTTCTGACCCACCCAGGGACCACCATTCTGACTATAGGAGCAGCCTGGGGACCCCCACTCATCATTCCCACATACCCATTCATGCATGCCATCATTCCCACTATTCGCTTACTTCCATCGAAAGAAGTAGTAAAGTGTTGCCGCTTGGGTTATTATTTACATTATCCCCAATCCCCAACCATAGCCGTTTTTAAGTCAAATTTAAAAACGTATATTTATTTAACATTGCATATCCCAATTAACTGTGTTTCTATTAAATCTGTTGTAATGTAATGTAATTGTATCTATTATCTGTATTCATTTTAAAGTGCACTGTTGCACTCTGTTTGTTTTTATTCTGTAAAGCACTTTGAATTGCCTTGAGTATGAAAGGTGCTATATAAATAAAATTGCCTTGCCTTGCCTTTATGAAGAGAGGATATATACAAAGAAATTATAATTCTGAGCGATGGAAATAAGCGAATTATAGCACAACACCCCATACATCCCGTTCAATTCAATGCAATTCATTGAGGGCTTATGGAAGGGGAAATAGCTAATGCTAAGGAGCTTTTGCACAAAATAACACCTGGACCTCTTTGGTGTGGGGTAACAACTACAAAGAAAGGTAAGAAAGCCTTTTAGTATGGAGTTCTCCTTTAACCCATTCTGAACGGGAACCCCTTTTGGTGTTAGCATCATGTTATGCTTTAGCTATTGAAAAATAGCAGATCTACAAGCTCATAGCGAGCTTGTAGGTCTGCTATTTTTGAACGACTGACATTTTTTAGAATCTGATCTCAGGTCAGAATGGGTTAATCATCAGACCAGTGTGTGTCCAGTGGAAAACCTCGTATGAATCTGATCTCAGGTCAGAATGGGTTAAGGGAGATCTGGGAAAGCCGCAGTGGGTTCAGAGCAGAGCAGCTCGACTTGCCCTGAGATGTACAACGAGATGTAATGTTAGAAAAACGCATGTCAGGCTCTCTCCCGGACGACAGTCCAAGAGAGGCTGACAATAATATCACTCCTTGTTTTCCTGAGAGATATTAATGAAACAAAACATCCTATACCCGCTTATACAATCAACTTAACACACAGCTCTAAACTACACCAATATGAGACACGCCACAAGAGGGTGCTAGCAAGTCACTAAAGCAAGAACAGGGTCTGTGTGATCACACAGTACTGTACAGAGCCATGGCTGAGTGGAACAAACTCAGTGTGCACGGACACACAGCGCATTTCTAACATCCGTTTCAACATGCTGGGGACCCCTACTCAACATTTATAACATCAGTTTCTACATGCTGGGGACCCCTACTCAACATTTATAACATCAGTTTCTACATGCTGGGGACCCCTACTCAACATTTATAACATCAGTTTCTACATGCTGGGGACCCCTACTCAACATTTATAACATCAGTTTCTACATGCTGGGGACCCCTACTCGACATTTATAACATCAGTTTCTACATGCTGGGGACCCCTACTCAACATTTATAACATCAGTTTCTACATGCTGGGGGACCCCTACTCAACATTTATAACATCAGTTTCTACATGCTGGGGACCCCTACTCGACATTTATAACATCAGTTTCTACATGCTGGGGACCCCTACTCGACATTTATAACATCAGTTTCTACATGCTGGGGACCCCTACTCGACATTTAAAACATCAGTTTCTACATGCTGGGGACCCCTACTCGACATTTATAACATCAGTTTCTACATCCTGGGGACCCCTACTCAACATTTACAACATCAGTTTCTACATGCTGGGGACCCCTACTCAACATTTATAACATCAGTTTCTACATGCTGGGGACCCCTACTCAACATTTATAATATATCAGTTTCTACATGCTGGGGACCCCTACTCAACATTTATAACATCTGTTTCTACATGCTGGGGACCCCTACTCAACATTTATAACATCAGTTTCTACATGCTGGGGACCCCTACTCGACATTTATAGCATCCGTTTCTACATGCTGGGGACCCCTACTCAACATTTATAACATCAGTTTCTACATGCTGGGGACCCCTACTCAACATTTATAACATCTGTTTCTACATGCTGGGGACCCCTACTCAACATTTATAACATCAGTTTCTACATGCTGGGGGACCCCTACTCGACATTTATAACATCAGTTTCTACATGCTGGGGACCCCTACTCGACATTTATAACATCAGTTTCTACATGCTGGGGACCCCTACTCGACATTTATATAACATCAGTTTCTACATGCTGGGGACCCCTACTCGACATTTATATAACATCAGTTTCTACATGCTGGGGACCCCTACTCAACATTTATAACATCAGTTTCTACATGCTGGGGACCCCTACTCGACATTTATAACATCAGTTTCTACATGCTGGGGACCCCTACTCAACATTTATAACATCAGTTTCTACATGCTGGGGACCCCTACTCAACATTTATAACATCAGTTTCTACATGCTGGGGACCCCTACTCGACATTTATATAACATCAGTTTCTACATGCTGGGGACCCCTACTCAACATTTATAACATCAGTTTCTACATGCTGGGGACCCCTACTCAACATTTATAACATCAGTTTCTACATGCTGGGGACCCCTACTCAACATTTATAACATCAGTTTATACATGCTGGGGACCCCTACTCAACATTTATAACATCAGTTTATACATGCTGGGGACCCCTACTCAACATTTATAAAATCAGTTTCTACATGCTGTGGACCCCTACTCAACATTTATAACATCAGTTTCTACATGCTGGGGACCCCTACTCAACATTTCTAACATCCGTTTCTACATGCTGGGGACCCCTACTCAACATTTATAACATCAGTTTCTACATGCTGGGGACCCCTACTCAACATTTATAAAATCAGTTTATACATGCTGTGGACCCCTACTCAACATTTATAACATCAGTTTATACATGCTGGGGACCCCTACTCAACATTTATAAAATCAGTTTCTACATGCTGTGGACCCCTACTCAACATTTATAACATCAGTTTATACATGCTGGGGACCCCTACTCAACATTTATAACATCAGTTTCTACATGCTGGGGACCCCTACTCAACATTTATAACATCAGTTTCTACATGCTGGGGACCCCTACTCAACATTTATAACATCAGTTTATACATGCTGGGGGACCCCTACTCAACATTTATAACATCAGTTTATACATGCTGGGGACCCCTACTCGACATTTATAACATCAGTTTATACATGCTGGGGACCCCTACTCAACATTTATAACATCAGTTTCTACATGCTGGGGACCCCTACTCAACATTTATAACATCAGTTTCTACATGCTGGGGACCCCTACTCAACATTTATAAAATCAGTTTCTACATGCTGGGGACCCCTACTCAACATTTATAACATCAGTTTCTACATGCTGGGGACCCCCTACTCAACATTTATAACATCAGTTTCTACATGCTGGGGACCCCTACTCAACATTTATAACATCAGTTTATACATGCTGGGGGACCCCTACTCAACATTTATAACATCAGTTTCTACATGCTGGGGACCCCTACTCGACATTTATAACATCAGTTTATACATGCTGGGGACCCCTACTCAACATTTATAACATCAGTTTCTACATGCTGGGGACCCCTACTCAACATTTATAACATCAGTTTCTACATGCTGGGGACCCCTACTCAACATTTATAAAATCAGTTTCTACATGCTGGGGACCCCTACTCAACATTTATAACATCAGTTTCTACATGCTGGGGACCCCTACTCAACATTTATAACATCAGTTTCTACATGCTGGGGACCCCTACTCAACATTTATAACATCAGTTTCTACATGCTGGGGACCCCTACTCAACATTTATAACATCAGTTTCTACATGCTGGGGACCCCTACTCAACATTTATAAAATCAGTTTCTACATGCTGGGGACCCCTACTCAACATTTATAACATCAGTTTCTACATGCTGGGGACCCCTACTCAACATTTATAACATCAGTTTCTACATGCTGGGGACCCCCTACTCAACATTTATAACATCAGTTTCTACATGCTGGGGACCCCTACTCGACATTTATAACATCAGTTTCTACATGCTGGGGACCCCTACTCAACATTTATAATATATCAGTTTTAAAAACACCAGGATAGTGTTTTTAAAAACTTTCTATTAAAAGAAAGGAAAGAAAGAAAGAAAGAAAGGAAAATAAATAAGGAAAGAAAGAAGGAAATAAGGAAATAAAGGAAAGGAAAGAAAAAAAGAAAGGAAATAAGGAAATAAGGAAATAAAGGAAAGAAGGAAAGAAAGAAAAAATGAAAGAAAAAGGAAAAAAGGAAAGAAAGAAAGGAAAGAAAGAAAGGAAAGATAGATCTCTACGTGGCACTAATCATGGTATGACATCATAGCAGCCAGCCGTCTGTGACGACGACATAACGTACAAAGATACACTACAGTCACACCTAGCCACGCCCCCTTTGGTCAGGTGAGGGTGAAGGCAGGCGAGGACTTATAGGTGAGGGGTCAAGTCAACAACACCTGCTTTCACACCACACACACACACACACACACACAGACAGTCACACACACACACACACACACACACACACACACACACACACACACACACACACACACGGGGGGGTGATAAGGTATGTTGTGCTTCTGTGCTTTGTTTTCATACCAGTTCAGTCAAACTATAATGTAAATAAAGAAAGGAGAGTTATATCACAGTGAAATAACAAGCTGTCAAATAGTCTATTTTATTGTTTTTCCTTCATATTCTGGGATAGAAGATGTGCAGTCTCTATATAGGATAGAGGAATGAGGAAGACCTGAGACACACACACACACACACACACACACACACCCCCACGGGCAAGAAGGAGAAAGGTGGAGGGTGTGGCTCCAGAGAGAGAGAGAGAGAGAGATGAGAGAGAGAGAGAGAGAGAGAGAGAGAGGGAGGGAACAGAACGGTACAGTTGAAATCGGGTACAGTCGTCATAACCTTCCATGCCGGTCAGATGGATCTATGGCCGCATGGGACAAAAACGACTCGGCGTGGAGCACATGGTGACAGTCAGCTGCTGTAACTCTCCCTAACTGTACTGTACTGTAAGTCTCCCTGACTGTACTGTACTGTAAGTCTCCCACGGAGGGAGAAAACAACATGAACAATACGACGACCCGCTCACACGCGTTGCTGCCGTCGCTCAGAGTGTCTTCGGGGAGTCTTACAGAGAGAGAGACATTTTGCACGCTTTGGATACGGTTGAACAACAACAACAACAACAACAGCACGCGCCCGTCCGTGGCCGCGTAGACCGCTGGATCACTGGATCACTGGATCACTGGATCACTGGACAGGTGAGGAGGAGAGAGAGAGGTCGGAAGAGTCCGCTCGGAATTTGTCACGCAAGTAATATTGTAGTTGTGTTTTTTTTGTTGCGCTGAACATCGGAACGTATACAGTACAGTATCAGTGATGTAAATAGCTTTTCAATGTAATGAGTCCCGGGATGCAGATGGGGTCCCTGCATGGGCATTTTATGAGTCCCACTTCAACCACGTTTAGTCATATTTTTGCCTTTTTTTTTTTTTTTTTACAAATTGCAGCATTTAACTCTCATTTCATTTGATATGTTTATAATGTGGTTGTATTCATGTAGAAAACAGAAGAAGACATTATTATTATAACTAAAGCTAGTAAAATGAACTAGAATAAAAACAGTACAGTAGTTACAGTATAGTGCATCCCGTTGGATGCAGAGGTCGTTGTTTTATTGCGTCCCTTTAACCCATTCTGAACGGGAACCCGTTTTGGTGTCAGCATCGTGTTATGCTTTAGCTATTGAAAAATAGCAGATCTACAAGCTCATAGCGCGCCACCGAGTGGCGCGCTACGAGCTTGTAGGTCTGCTATTTTTGAAAAATCGAAGAACGACTGACATTTTTTTGAATCTGATCTCAGGTCAGAATGGGTTAATCAGACCAGTGTGTGTCCTCGCATGAATCTGATCTCAGGTCAGAATGGGTTAACTATAAACTGCGTTTTGGGATGCAAAATGCACCCCATTTTAATCTCTGCAGTATTTTATTTATGTTTGCCTTCTAGGCTTCGTAATGACAAACTGCACAGGGCAGATATAATGACAAATAACTCAAATTTGAAGCATTATGACAATTTTACAATTACAATTTAGGCATTTAGCAGACGCTCTTAATCCAGAGCGACTTACATTAAGCAAGAACAAAAGAGCATGGGAATACATCACATAAAAACATTCATCATGAAACATGCGTAAGCTAAGAAAGTAACAGTGGAATATCTATATAATGAAATGTATACGTATAAACTTTACATATATACTACTATGCTATACATATGTACTATGGCGTGCTATGACTATATACAATGCAATTCTAGTGCTGTCTACATAACATGCTATAAGTCTGTTTCAAATGCTATCTAAGTCTACAGAAGTGCTATCTAGGGTAGAGTAAGTGCTATGGGCCATGATGGAGTCTGAAAAGGTGGGTTTTCAGACTACGGCGGAGATTGGGAGTGATGCTGCAGTTCTGACTGCCATGGGAAGTGCATTCCACAGTTTTGGAGCCAGAAGGGAGAAGAGTTTGGGACGTGTGGAGCGTTGTCCCGGCGTTTTTAGTGAGGGTACTTCCAGCTTCCCTGCGTTAGCTGATCTGAGTGCGCGGGAGGGTTTGTAGGGTTCAATCATACTTGCAAGATATGGGGGAGCCATACCTTTGGTTGCTTTGAATGCCAGCATCAGAGTTTTGTATTCTGTGCGGGCAGCGACCTGGGAGCCAGTGGAGGGAGCGGAGCAGGGGACAAATAACTCAAATATGACAAACTGCACAGGGCAGATATAATGACAAATAACTCAAATATGAAGAATAATGACAAACTGCACAGGGCAGATATAATGACAAATAACTCAAATATGACAAACTGCACAGGGCAGATATAATGACAAATATAACTCAAATATGAAGAATAATGACAAACTGCACAGGGCAGATATAATGACAAATATAACTCAAATATGAAGAATAATGACAAACTGCACAGGGCAGATATAATGACAATATAACTCAAATATGAAGAATAATGAGAAACTACACCGGGCAGATATAATGACAAATATAACTCAAATATTTAGAATAATGACAAACTGCACCGGGCAGATATAATGACAAATATAACTCAAATATGAAGAATAATGACAAACTGCACAGGGCAGATATATAATGACAAATAACTCAAATATGAAGAATAATGACAAACTGCACAGGGCAGATATAATGACAAATAACTCAAATATGAAGAATAATGACAAACTGCACCGGGCAGATATAATGACAAATAACTCAAATATGAAGAAAACAAGTGGAATATCCGCACTTCCGCACACGATATAATTCTGCTCCCTGTCTTTTTTATTTCAACCTATAAATACTACAACGTTTCGACCCCTCCGGGCTTTCTCAAGTTGAGACACTTGGAATTGGAATAATTCAGAAACCCTGAGGGGCCCTGAGGGGCCCAGTTGCATCACCTCACACTATACGTTCACCCATTTAGGCCTGACGTCGACATTAAAACAAATGTCTTCTAAATCATGACAGTTTTCTGGAATACCTCATGTTTCTATATCAGTGGTGCTCAATATGTCATGCCAAGGACCCCCGGAAATAATATATGTAATTGGCCACCGACCCGCCATCTGAAAATATGTAGTTCCAGGGACCCCCCCCCCCCCCCTCCCAGAAGCAAAAGATTTGAGCTAAAAACTTTCACTCTGAAAGAATATAAATTCAAAGATTTGCGCCACATTTTCATGATTTTTCAAAAATCACCGAGTGCCGCACTACGAGCTTGTAGGTCTGCTATTTTTTCAATAGCTAAAGTATAACATAATGCTTAAAACACCATGAATGGGTTAAATTGCTTTCACTAATGCATAAGTCTTGACCTAAAAGCCATTAACTATAACTAACTAACTTAGTGAGAGGTGGTGCAACTGGTTCCTGGACAGCACTTTGCACACCACTTAACTAGTGTGTGTGTGTGTGTGTGTGTGTGTGTTAATATTCTTGCATGCATACTAAATTGTGCTCTTTTGACTGTACGTGTGTGTGTGTGTGTGTGTGTGTGTGTGTGTGTGTGTGTGTGACGGGCGTATATGCACACACGTCTGTGTATATGTGTAATATATGGGCGTGTTGTTGATACTTGGGAATGAGCATGTGTGTGTGTGTGTGTGTGTGTGTGTGTGTGTGTGTGTGTGTGTGTGTGTGACTGACTGTGTGCACGCACGTGTGAAGGAACAATGTAAACAAACTGGTTCAGTGACAGATCTAGAATGTCACACAATGTCTAGAATGCGCACGTGGGTGTGTGTGTGTGTGTGTGTGTGTGTGTGTGTGTGCGTGTGTGTGTGTGTGTGTGTGTGTGTGTGTGTGTGCGTGTGAGTGTGTGTGTGTGTGTGTGTGGGTGTGTTTGGGTGTGTTTGGGTGTGTTCAAACACATTGAGGGAGAGGGTAGGATGACAGTGCAGTATATTTATTATATGTATTAGCACGGCTGGGAAAGGGAAAACAAAAGGCTTCTAAATCTAAATCATGACAGTTTTCAGACAAACCCGTTTCTATATTTCAGTCAGTGGTTCTCAAACTATTTCATGTTAACTCAATATTAACCCATTCTGACCTGAGATCAGATTCATACGAGGTTTCCACTGGACACACACGGGTCTGATTAACTCAATATTAACATGTGGAGCAAGGACGTATATAATATTCAAAGATTTGCGCCACATTTTCACAATATCTTTCTAAAATAGCAGATCTACAAGCTTGTAGATCACACACACACACACACACACACACACACACACACACACGGCATGTCTGTTGATATATAAATGAACAGTAGCTGACCACAACTCAATGAGTGGTTGACAGGCGAGCAGCCTCGCTCGGTGAGTTATTTTGGGGCACGGCTGCACTGTAATTAACAGGACAAACAGGTCCTGCTATAGGACAGAATACCAAATCAGGGTTTGATTTGTTTAATAAAATATATAGCTTGAGGGTGACAAACGAAGAAAATAAATATGTTTGGAGCTACTAAAATAGAATGAAGAAAACTAGCTGCATTTTAACTGCATTTTACTGTGGGAGGGAAGGGTGTCAACCGGGGCATCTATGAAATAATTCAATGCAAACATGCATGTTGGGACAAGAGTGTCTCCAATAGTCTAGTAATTATATATCATTATAGCCTGGAACTCACCTATGCTTTTTATGGCATATAGGCAGCTCCCGGCAAGATCCGCCGGGAGAATATATGCGCAGCTGCGCGACATGAGACTAATTACTTAGAGCGACAGAGAGAGAGAGGAGCGTGTGTGTGTGTACATGTGTGCGTGTATGTCAATTTTACAAAGGTGCAGACAATCAGAAATCAGCAGAGAGTGAGCAATGTTTGCGCTACTCTATGAAGAATTGAAGTGGACTCAGACCCAGACTTTTTTTTTCTCCCTGGAAATAAAAACGTCTGGGTTTCCGAGGCTAATATTATTATAACGTAAATGAAAATATTTGAAAAAATAAGGTAAATGTTATATTTGTGGACAATCAAAAATAAGTGTGTTTTTCTAACTTACATTCTCCTTAACCCATTTAGACCCGAGGACGACTCTACGAAAATACGATTTGCGACACGTTTTCACGATTAAAAAATTAAATAAAATAGCAGATCTACAAGCGGAGTGGAGTGGCTGATCTGCTGTGGCTCATACATGCTGATCTTATACAGTGGTGTGGTTTCTCTTCAGCATGACATCATCATCCAACTCGACCCCCCCCTCCTCCTCCTCCTCCACCACCACCCTCTCCATGGAAAGACCTGATCTGTGTGTGCCGGGAGACACCGTCTGTGGTGAGTATGGTAACACCCCCTCCCCCTCCCCCTCCCCCCCTCCTCCTCCCCCTCCCCCCCTCCTCCTCCCCCTCCCCCCTCCTCCCCCCCTCCTCCTCCCCCGCCTCCCTCCCTGCCTGCCTCCCTCCCTGCCTCCCTGCCTGCCTGCCTCCCTCCCTGCCTGCCTGCCTGCCTGCCTGCCTCCCTCCCTGCCTGCCTGCCAGCCACAGTTTAAGAATACAATTAAGGCCTTTAGCAGGTGCTCTTATGCACAGCGACGTACAAAAGTGTGTATACGTAGAACCAATACAGTGGACGGCTGTGATCCCTGTAGTCAACAACAACACATGACCATCAGTAATCAGCCTTCGCCGTACGGAGTCAATTTGTTAAGGAATGATAACTCTTATCAAGAGAATTAAGTGTACAGCATGCACCCAGCCTCCAGTTCAAACACCACCACACACACACACAACACACCGATGGCATCATAGTGCACAGCACCCAGCCTCCAGTTCAAACACCACCACACACACACACACACACACACACACACACACACACACACACACACACACACACACACACACACACACACACACACACACACACACACACACACACACACACACACACACACACACACACACACACACACACACACACACACACACACACACACACACACACACACACACACACACACACACACACACTGAAGGCATCATAGTGCACAGCACCCAGCCTTCAGTTCAAACACCACCACACACACAACACACCGATGGCATCGGGTACAGCCACCCAGCCTTAACTTAACCCATTCTGACCTGAGATCAGATTCATACGAGGTTTCCACTGGACACACACTGGTCTGATCATTAACCCATTCTGACCTGAGATCAGATTCTAAAAATGTCAAGTCGTTCTTCGATTTTTCAAAAATAGCAGACCTACAAGCTCGTAGCGCGCCACTCGGTGGCGCGCTATGAGCTTGTAGATCTGCTATTTTTCAATAGCTAAAAACATAACATGATGCTAACAGCAAAATGGGTTCCCGGTCAGAATGGGTTAACTTAACTAGAGGCCTACAAAGAAATCACTGATTTGAATAAATGTGATTATCTCAATTAATTGCGATCAGACGATTAGGTAATAATCCCACTGAGCATATTTTGTATAGTCTAATAGACTACTTGATCATATATATATATATATACAGCATACAATAGCATCACAAGGCAGCAGATCCACAAGCTCTAAACGTGGCGCCAAAGCAACACTTCTTGAGCTTGTAGATCTGCTGCTTTTGAATTTGAATCCTAAAAAGTAACGGTTTTGTGGACGTAATGAGGTTTCCACCCGACATCGAGCATACAGTGAAGCTTCAAAAGAAGTAAAAAAAAAAAAAATGATTTGGCAAGATGAAACCAAACAACTTCTCTATATGGATAACATTGTTTCATACGCTTTGAGTGACTCCAATTTCGTCACCTGGATCTCCGCTGTTTGTTTTTCTCACCCACTGAGCCTCGAACCATGCAATGGCTAAAAACTGGGGTAAAAGTTGTCTAAAAATGAAAGGTTTTTTTTAGCATTCTAGGCTTAGATTAGACGTTGAGACAGCGTCGCGTCAACGTTAACATATAGACGCTCTACATTTTAATCTAAGCCTAGACTGCTAAAAAAAAAAAAACTTTCATTTATAGACTATTTTTACCCCAGCTTTCAGACGGTCATTTATGTGGTGTAATGTCATTATTACCTGGGTGAACACATTAGTGATGTCGTCTTACTCAAGTGCCAGGATGTGGATTATGTGTGACAAGCTGTATACCTACACGTTGATTGATGCCCTGCAAAACTATCCTTCAGTAAACTATACTTATACCCAAAGCTCTTAGTAGTATTCCTTGCCTCTAAATAAGAACACGACAATGTAGACGTCTAAAAGCCGACAAATGAATTGCTCAGTGGGGATGGTGGTGGCAGGCCTATTGTTTCTACGCATAGCCAGAGATACTGGAAGTGGCTTTCACAACTCAGGGCACGACATGAAGCATTTGTTCATTGTCATATAAAAGGATAATTATTAGGCAACAAAGACGTTGGTCTCGGCCCTTTTGAACCGCGATACTGTGCTGTGGAGCGACAGTTTCGAGGAAGCGTTTGGTGAGATTGACATCGCTGACTGACGAGGTAAATTTGTGCCCCAGGATTACTCAGCACGCTTTACAACGTCATCTCACATTCCAGTGTGTGTGTGTGTGTGTGTGTGTGTGTGCGTGTGTGTGTGTGTGTGTGTGTGTGTGTGCGCGCCTTACTGAAGGTGTGGTGGTGGGTGGTGCCATTATTCAAAATAGCACAACGGTGTCGTCATTTTAACATCCGTCGTTTCGGTGGAGTGACGGGAGCTTGGGTTAGACTCCAGTGTTGCAATATAGACAAGATAAGTGTGTTAATAGCGACATGCAGCATGGCTTCACTTCAACACAACATGGTACAATAATACGTTTCTAAAGTCAAACTTGTAAAATGGCATTCTGTATAGTACTACTCCCTATGGAAATACTGCCGGACGTCCCCGCCTATATGATTTTGTAAATTCTATTTTATTCAAAGTATTCTCAAAGTATTCACTTTTAAAAATCAAGGTCTAGGTCTATAGCTTGACTGGTATTACAACGTTTATCATGCTCGGGAATCTTATACTATCTATAGTTCTAATGTCAGGCCATTCTGACCTGAGATCAGATTCTAAAAATGTTCTTCTACATCCTGACAGTTTTCATTCTGACCTGAGATCAGATTCTAAAAATGTTCTTCTACATCCTGACAGTTTTCATTCTGACCTGAGATCAGATTCTAAAAATGTTCTTCTACATCCTGACAGTTTTCATTCTGACCTGAGATCACATTCTAAAAATGTTCTTCAAACATCCTGACAGTTTTCATTCTGACCTGAGATCATGATTCTAAAAACGTCTTCTACATCCTGACAGTTTTCATTCTGACCTGAGATCAGAATCTACAAATGTCTTCTGACATCCTGACAGTTTTCTGAAAAAGCCTATGTTTCTATGTCAGTCGTTCTTAGATTTTTTCAAAAATAGCAGACCTACAAGCTCGTAGCGCGCCACTCGGTGGCGCGCTACGAGCTTGTAGATCTGCTATTTTTCAATAGCTAAAGCATAACGTGATGCTATAACACCAAAAGGGGTTCCCTCCCCAAAATGGGTTAAACATGCTCCATTAACCCATTCAGGCCGGACTTAGAAAATGTATGTCTTCTAAATCCTGACAGTTTTCTGGAATAGACTACTGTACCTCATGTTTCTGTATCAGTGGTGCTCAATATTTCATGCCAATTAAGGACCCCCAAAAATGATATGTAATTGTATGTGGCCACCGAGACCCCCCCCCCCATCTGAAAATACGTCCTCCTCCCTTTCCTGTCCTTTCAGTGGTTCGGGACTACGAGACGGAGGTGATCGTGGTTCCCACCCTCTTCCTGGCGGGTTTCCTGTTCACCTGGGTGGCCGTGCTGGTGCTGAGGTGGAGCCACCGCCGCCGCCACCGCGCGCGGACCGCCTCCGCTCTGCCCCGATACCAGCACCACCGCAGACACACACACAGCCACCGGAGGGCGCTGCAGGGCATCGATGGTGAGTAGCTAGATTTCAGATCACCTTTTTGGTGTTTTAAGGGATTATGTTATACTTTAGCTATTGAGAAATAGCAGATCTACAAGCTCGTAGCGCGGCACTCGGTGCCGCGCTACGAGCTTTGTAGGTCTGCTATTTTTGAAAAACCCGTGAAAATGATAGTGTAAATCTTTGAATATATATTCTTTCAGAGATAACATTTTAACTCAAATCTTTGCTTCTGGGGGAGGTCCCTGGAACAACATATTTTTAGATGGGGGGGGGGGGGGCGGAGGCATATTACATATAATTTGTGGGGTCCTTGACATGAAATATTGAGCACCACTGATAATAGAAACATAGGTAGCCTATTTTAGAAAACTGATTCAGAAGACCGTAAATCGTAAAAATGTTTGAATATATATTCTTTCAGAGTGAATGTTTTTAACTCAGATCTACGAGCTTGTAGGTCTGCTATTTTTTGAAAAATCGAAGAACGACTGACATAGAAACATAGCTTTTTCGGTAAACTGTCAGGATGTAGAAGATTTTTTTTTAAATCTGATCTCAGGTCAGAATGTGTTTAAAGACAGATACACTGCCCTCTTCTCTCTCTCTCTCTCTCTCTCTCTCTCTACCAGCTCCTGCAGAGCTGAACGTGTTGGAACACGAAGCGCTGCCCATGACGCTGCAGCAGAACGTCAAACCCACCCCGCCAACGGCCGCTACGACCACGCCGCAGGCCGTTAGCACCCCGCCAACGGCCGCTACGACCACGCTGCAGGCCGTTAGCACCCCGCCAACGGCCGCTACGACCGGTCAGAACATGGAGGTCCAGAGGGGACGGTTCGGCAGGCTGACCCCTCTGCCTCGGTCCTTCTCCGTCCAGCGGGACAGTCACGCGGTCACGCTGCACAGAGCTGCCCTGGACCACCGCCATGTCGTCCTCAGGGTCCTGAAAGGTATTCTATTCAGTGGGCGTGGCACAGATAAGGTCCTGAAAGGTATTCTATTCAGTGGGCGTGGCACAGATAAGGTCCTGAAAGGTATTCTATTCAGTGGGCGTGACACGGATAAGGTCCTGAAAGGTATTCTATTCAGTGGGCGTGGCACAGATAAGGTCCTGAAAGGTATTCTATTCAGTGGGCGTGGCACAGATAAGGTCCTGAAAGGTATTCAGTGGGCGTGGCACAGATAAGGTCCTGAAAGGTATTCTATTCAGTGGTCGTGGCACAGATAAGGTCCTGAAAGGTATTCTATTCAGTGGCGTGGCACAGATAAGGTCCTGAAAGGTATTCTATTCAGTGGGCGTGGCACAGATAAGGTCCTCAAAGGTATTCAGTGGGCGTGGCACAGATAAGGTCCTGAAAGGTATTCTATTCAGTGGGCGTGGCACAGATAAGGTCCTGAAAGGTATTCTATTCAGTGGGCGTGACACGGATAAGGTCCTGAAAGGTATTCTATTCAGTGGGCGTGGCACAGATAAGGTCCTGAAAGGTATTCAGTGGGCGTGGCACAGATAAGGTCCTGAAAGGTATTCTATTCAGTGGTCGTGGCACAGATAAGGTCCTGAAAGGTATTCTATTCAGTGGCGTGGCACAGATAAGGTCCTGAAAGGTATTCTATTCAGTGGGCGTGGCACAGATAAGGTCCTCAAAGGTATTCAGTGGGCGTGGCACAGATAAGGTCCTGAAAGGTATTCTATTCAGTGGGCGTGGCACAGATAAGGTCCTGAAAGGTATTCTATTCAGTGGGCGTGGCACAGATAAGGTCCTGAAAGGTATTCTATTCAGTGGGCGTGGCACAGATAAGGTCCTGAAAGGTATTCTATTCAGTGGGCGTGGCACAGATAAGGTCCTGAAAGGTATTCTATTCAGTGGGCGTGGCACAGATAAGGTCCTGAAAGGTATTCTATTCAGTGGGCGTGGCACAGATAAGGTCCTGAAAGGTATTCAGTGGGCGTGGCACAGATAAGGTCCTGAAAGGTATTCTATTCAGTGGGCGTGGCACAGATAAGGTCCTGAAAGGTATTCAGTGGGCGTGGCACAGATAAGGTCCTGAAAGGTATTCTATTCAGTGGGCGTGGCACAGATAAGGTCCTGAAAGGTATTCTATTCAGTGGGCGTGGCACAGATAAGGTCCTGAAAGGTATTCAGTGGGCGTGGCACATATAAGGTCCTGAAAGGTATTCAGTGGGCGTGGCACAGATAAGGTCCTGAAAGGTATTCAGTGGGCTTGCACGGCGTGCACAGATAAAGACACTATTGACCCTTTTGGCAATAGTGGCCCATTTTTGTTCAGTATGTCGTTAGCTCTGGGATACTAGCACGATATGGGTGAGATGGTCTATGACCCGGAAATCTTAAATGGTCGCGCCCACTGAGAACACGATACATTTAACCTTTTCCCAGATGCGTATTTTTTTCCGGATTCTATAATCCCAGATTACGATTCTAATCAAAACAAGCTTTTTTTTAGGGCAGTCGCCAGACGCGGTTGCCAGGTTTATGTTTCAGGTGACTTAGATAAGCGATCCGATAGATCGATAAGACGTTGGTGGCTTCCACTTTCGGTTCATGGACCTGGGGGTATTTTCTTTTGCCTCAAGCAAACCCGCTCAGAATGGAAGGCATAAATCATTATTTAAGCAATACCTGGCAAAAGTGTTTAAAGACTTCCGTAAAACAAAAACAGCGTAACGTACCGAATCGAAACCTTCTTCTCGACGTCTTCTTCTTCTTCTCCTCCTCCTTCAGAGTCGGCGGACGCCGGCGAACGGCGCCACTTCCTGGGTTTCGCCTCCTTCCTGTCGGCGCTGGGGCCACACCCCTTCCTGCCCGCGCTGCTGGGCGCGGTGACCACCCAGACGCCGCTGGTCACCGTGGTGGAGGAGCTGGCGCACCGAGACCTGCTGGGCTTCCTGTGGCGGTGCAGACAGGTAGAGTAGGCTCAGTGCAGCGCCACCTACTGGGGGATACCTGTGGAGGTGCAGACAGGTAGAGTAGGCTCAGTACAGCGCCACCTACTGGGGGATACCTGTGGAGGTGCAGACAGGTAGAGTAGGCTCAGTGCAGCGCCACCTACTGGGGATACCTGTGGAGGTGCAGACAGGTAGAGTAGGCTCAGTGCAGCGCCACCTACTGGGGGATACCTGTGGCGGTGCAGACAGGTAGAGTAGGCTCAGTGCAGCGCCACCTACTGGGGGCTTCCTGTGGCGGTGCAGACAGGTAGAGTAGGCTCAGTGCAGCGCCACCTACTGGGGAGACTGTGGAGGTGCAGACAGGTAGAGTAGGCTCAGTGCAGCGCCACCTACTGGGGAGACTGTGGAGGTGCAGACAGGTAGAGTAGGCTCAGTGCAGCGCCACCTACTGGGGAGACTGTGGAGGTGCAGACAGGTAGAGTAGGCTCAGTGCAGCGCCACCTACTGGGGAGACTGTGGAGGTGCAGACAGGTAGAGTAGGCTCAGTGCAGCGCCACCTACTGGGGAGACTGTGGAGGTGCAGACAGGTAGAGTAGGCTCAGTGCAGCGCCACCTACTGGGGAGACTGTGGAGGTGCAGACAGGTAGAGTAGGCTCAGTGCAGCGCCACCTACTGGGGGATACCCGTGTTGTTTTTTGGCAGCAAATTTCTATTTTAGTTTTAGTCGTTTTCTTCTTGAATAGTTTTCACTTAGTTTTAGTCACATTTTAGTCACCTGGAATGTTCTTAGTGTTTAGTCTAGTTTTAGTCGACTAAATGTCATGCGATTTTAGTCGACTAAATCTACAGTTGATTTGGTCGACTAAAATGTGTTTTGACAGGCCTTGATGTCGTTGTAATGACTTATTTTACACTTTGGTTGCATGCTGAAAATAGCAGATCTACAATCTCACAATCTCTTATTGTGAGATTGTATATCTGCTATTTTCAGCATGCAACCAAGCATAAAACTGGATCTCTTTGTCCACTAGAGTCCCTTCCTAACATTTTAGTCTAGTGTTTATTTGTTGACGAAATTGTCAGTATATTTAGTCTTAGTTTTAGTCATCATAGATTCGTTTTTATTTACCTAGTGGGCATACCTGTGGAGGTGCAGACAGGTAGAGTAGGCTCAGTACAGCGCCACCTACTGGGTATACCTGTGTACTGCAGACAGGTAGACGCCTACAGTACAGTAGATAACTCTGGATCAGAACCGACGCCTACAGTACAGTAGATAACTACAGTACAGTAGATAACTACAGAACGTATAGATTGTACTTGTGTTGTGTTTCTGTAGGACAACCCGGGCGGTGAGAGACCATGTGACCTGACGGAGAAGAGGATCTTCACCATGGCTGGACAGGTGGCCTCTGCCCTGGTCAGTAACATATTAACCCCTTCAAGCCTCTGCCCTGGTCAGTAACATATTAACCCCTTCAAGCCTCTGCCCTGGTCAGTAACACAGTGTCCTAGATCATTTTTGACTTTCTTTCAAGCCCGAAAGTTTGACCGTTTTGGACAGTATCATTTAACCCATTTTAGGCGGGAACCCCTTTTGGTGTTATCATTACGTTATGCTTTAGCTATTTAAAAAATAGCAGATCTACAAGCTCGTAGCGCGCCACCGAGTGGCGCGCTACGAGCTTGTAGGTCTGCTATTTTTGGAAAAATCGAAGAACGACTGACTATAGAAACATATCTTTTTCAGAAAACTGTCAGGATGTAGAAGAACATTTTTAGAATCTGATCTCAGGTCAGAATGAAAACTGTCAGGATGTAGAAGACATGTTTTAGAATCTGATCTCAGGTCAGAATGGGTTAAACATCGTTGTCCACCCGACATGAGACGACATGTTAACATCATTATATTTATACATAGCGATATATCAGCTTTCCGATGCTTCTGAGGAGACAGAGGACATAAACCATCAGTCTGGTCTCATCGTTTGTCTCAGCGGTAGAGTGGCCGGATCGCAACCGCAAGGTCGCCAGTTCGAACCCCTGTGGGCTCCTCCCCCAGAGTTAGTGTCGAAGTGTCCTCGGGCAAAGACACTGAACCCCTGATTGCTCCTGATGTGCAGATTGGTGCCTTGCATGGTTTCTGCCGCCATCGGTGTGTATGAATGTGTGTGTGAATGAATGGGTGAATGTAATGCACCATCTATGTAAAGCGCATTGGATAAAGGCCCTATATAAATGCACCATTTACCATTTACCATCTAAATCAGTGTGTGTGTGTGTGTGTGTGCGTGTGTATGTGTATGTGTATGTGTATGTGTATGTGTGTGTGTGTGTGTGTGTGTGTGAGTGTGTGCGTGTGTGTGCGTGTGTGTGTGCGTGCGCCCGTCTAGGAGTACCTTCACACTCATGACTGCATCCACGGCAACCTGGGGGCTCGCAGCGTGCTGATTGGTGGAGACCTGACGGCCAAGCTGTGGGGTCTGGGCACCGCCTACCGCCGCCGCGGAGCCCATGGGGCGGGGGTCCCGGGGGTCCCGGGGGTCCCGGGGCCACAGGAAGCCGCCATGGAGATGAGGAAGTGGCAGGCTCCCGAGCTGCTGGCCAGGACGGCCGTCGGTCCCAGCAGCGACGTGTGAGTGGCTGCTCTCCGTTCCCTTAGATATCATCCGCTCCCGACCGGATCATACCTGAAATGAAATGGTGTCGACCTGAAAGGTTAATGCATTCTTCATAGACTTTGTTTTTCTCCGTCTGTGTTCCAGCTGGTCTTTTGGCTGCCTGCTCTACGAGATGATCACCCTGGGTGAGTACCGGTAGTTGAACCTCTACGAGATGATCACCCTAGGTGAGAACCGGTAGTGGAACCTCGTTGGAAACATGCATGTCTCATTTACACCAGTGTTGTTTTTGGCAGCAAAATTTCGATTTTTAGTTTAGTCACAGTCTTTGGACTGAAACTTCATTCAGTGTTAGTCACATTTTAGTCACCTGGAAATGTCTTAGTTTTAGTCGACTAAATCTACAGGTGATTTAGTCCACTAAAATGTGTTTTGGTGGGCCTTGATGCCGTCGTAATGAGTGTTTTTACACTTGCTGAAAATAGCCGATCTACAAGCTCACAACGCGTCAGCATGCAACCAAGAGTAAAATGACTTATTAGTGGATCTCTTGTCCACTAATAGTCCCTTCCTAACATTTTAGTCTAGTTTTTATTTGTCGACGAAATTGTCAGTATATTTAGTCTTAGTTTTAGTCACCGTAGCTTAGTTTTCATTTAGTTTCCATTTGTTTTTGTCAGTGGAAAAGGGCATTTTTCGTCTTAGTTTTAGTCGACGAAAACAACACTGATTTACATAAAGAACAGGACATACTGTTGCCCCTCAGCCACTTGCAGAGCAACATAAAACATCAAGCCTATAAAAAAACTAAAACGCAACATACGAAATCAATGAATCAAACGTAACCCAAACAGAATGATAAAACAATGGATAAAATCACTGGACGGATGGATCACTCTATAGGGCTTGTTTTTTTGTGTAAAGACCCCCATTTGAAAATATGTTGTACTCCCCCCTGTCAGGTTGTAAAGGAGCAACTTGGACACTCAGGCATGAAGGAAGCATGAGTTCAAGTCCGTTGCTCTCCCCTTGTCCCCCATATATGGGGAATAGGTTGGTGGAGGGTGTGTAGAGCCCAGGATCACATTAGATGATTGACACAGGGGTGAAAAATGGGTTACAAAATCGTGGGATAAAAATATATATTTTAATGAAAAGATGTTGTGCCTCAATGTATAGGCTCTCTGTAGGCCTCTGTTTGCTGAGATCATGTTATGTGTTTTTAGGGGACCCTCCGTTCGCTGAGATCATGTTCTGTGTTTTTAGGAGACCCTCCGTTTGCTGAGATCATGTTCTGTGTTTTTAGGGGACCCTCCGTTCTGCTGAGATCATGTTATGTGTTTTTAGGAGACCCTCCGTTCTGCTGAGATCATGTTATGTGTTTTTAGGGGACCCTCCGTTCTGCTGAGATCATGTTATGTGTTTTTAGGGGACCCTCCGTTTGCTGAGATCATGTTCTGTGTTTTTAGGGGACCCTCCGTTCTGCTGAGATCATGTTATGTGTTTTTAGGGGACCCTCCGTTCTGCTGAGATCATGTTATGTGTTTTTAGGGGACCCTCCGTTTGCTGAGATCATGTTCTGTGTTTTTAGGAGACCCTCCGTTCTGCTGAGATCATGTTATGTGTTTTTAGGGGACCCTCCGTTCTGCTGAGATCATGTTATGTGTTTTTAGGGGACCCTCCGTTTGCTGAGATCATGTTCTGTGTTTTTAGGGGACCCTCCGTTTGCTGAGATCATGGCCTACGAGCTGCTCCAGTACCTCCAGAGGGGCAAGACGCTGAAGAGACCCAGCAGCTGCTCCAACACACTGTAAGGGCAGGAAAAACTACAACTACAACTACAACCATGCTAGTATGAAATACAGAAACGGGAACCCCTTTTGGTGTTTGAAGCATCATGTTATACTTTAGCTTAATGCAAAAATAACAGATCTACAAGTTCATAGCGCGGCACCGAGTGAACTTGTTGCAAACGCAGTGAGCACTTACTACGAGACCTAGCAGATCATGTCTGTCTGTGTTTCTGTGTGTCCCCCTTTTGTGCCCATATATGGAGCTGAGTGATATTTGTTTGTGATTGATGCAAACACACTTCATATTTGGACGTATAGCTGCTTTGGGGACTCCTTATATGGTTATGGAATTGTTATTGCAATTTACGAGCTGCGTTCGCTTCCCGCGTTTGCGCGTCTTACTTGTACTGTAGGTCTGCTATCTTTGAAAAATCGGGTAAATGTGACGCAAATCTTTGAGTATAATTATTTCAGAGCAAACTTTTTTAAGTTTTAAGTCAAGAGCGGAGCTCCAACGGTCTGTTTTACCGCGGTCAACGTGTTGTTTAATTGACTTGGCTGAATAGTTAAAAACAACCCAGCTAAATGGAGGAGTGACGTATCGTGACGTTTACAACTAGTGAATTCTCCAGATGAGTATTAATTGCGAACGCAGTGAGCACTGAGCACTTACTATGAGACCTAGCAGATCATGTCTGTCTGTCTGTCTGTCTGTCTGTCTGTCTGTCTGTCTGTCCCGCTATCCAAATATGGAGTGTGTTGCATCAGCAATCACTCAGCTCCATATATGGGCACAAATGGGGCCAGGTCCACTCAGCTCCATATATGGGCACAAAAGGGGCCAGGTCCACATATACAGTAACAGCGGGACAGACACACAGACAGACAGACAGACATGATCTGCAGGGTCTCAGCTGCGTTCGCTTCCCGCGTTTGCGCGTCTTACTGGTAATTATAGTCTTGCAAGATGCTGCTGTTTAGATCATTTAACAAATACATAGCATTATAAAACAAAATACAACAAATATATCTGGGTATTGAAAACCTCAAGGGATGCAACCGTGACGTACATACCGTGCGACCACTTTGACTTCAGATTTACAACGCTAGCACTTTTCACAAACTGAAGAAGTATTATTATAGCATATATTGTACAAATCTTCTCATATGGGGGTCCCTGGCATGTCTTTTCAAATGGGGGGGGGGTCCGGCGGGGCTAATTAGTGTCTATTTGGGGGTCCTTGATGTGAAAAACCACCGGTGTATAGATAGCCTCTTTCTGGACCCTTTGTTGTACCTTTTCTGTAGAGCCATAATAATGATCTGCAGAATTAACCACTGCTCTGAAACAATATTAGACAACGTTTGAGCCACAAACGCATTGGTCTCGATCTCTCTTCTCCTTTTGTATAAATGAAATATAGGCCTATTCATGATTCTGCTTAAGCATAAAAAGAATATGGCTCTACAGTCTGTAGCCTATATTTGGGACAAACATGGGGTCCTATAAAAGGATAATTAATTCACCAAAAAAAAGTAGCCACATTATGATATGCACCAGGATATTAACCCAGTGTCAGTGTGTTTACATTCTGAGTATTCTAACTGAATAAGAAAGCTGAATAAGATACTAAAACAATCTCAGCTTACTTCTAGCCTACAGCTCTGGTTTGATTGATTGATTGAAATATGTATTAACAGTTTGCAGAATTACAGTACATTTCAAGCACAAACTCAATACAAACTAAAGACTAAAGTTAACTGTGAGTGGACGACCCAATAAAGCATTATAGCCTACACTCGTTTACAAGAGGGTCCACCTTGTTCAATTCATCAAAACATTAAGAGACGTACAAATTAATAGACACTTCTATATAGCCCCAAAAAGAACAGGAATTCATCATAAAGGAGCTGGTAAAAAGGGAATAGTTTTACGGGGACCATGCAGTCAGTTAAAGTGCATTAGGCTATGGACCAGAGCTACTTTTCCAGCTTATATTTTCTTATTCTGAAAGCCACATCAGTGTAGCCTGGCCTATAGCCTACTATAATAATTATACTCACGGTATGGTTATGGATCATGCAGTGACTGACAGATGTATGTTTGTCTTGGCAGACAGACCGCATGGTGACTTGAAGTATATCCAACATAAATCAACGTTAAGTTGACAACACGTACGTGTCTATTCAACAAGAAATGCATGGACCTTATAATTACAATAACCCAAATTAAATGAAAATAAGCTACACTAAGAGTGAAACGTCAGAGATAAGAAGAAAACTGTTGGAAATGAACGAGAACAACTCAGCCTACATAACGTACGTCTTTGTTGATGTTTTGTTGCAGCGTCTAATGCGCCAGCTGTCAATAATTAATTAATTGTTTGTAACCAACCAGCCGTTTTGTTTTCTATGGCTTGTTGTCACCAGAACGTCACACTACAGTGCACTATATCTTCGCACGGAACATTTATAGGAAATCCATGTCTGCTATACCAAAAGAATAAAAAATAAAAAGAGTATATAGTTTCAGTAGAACAGTAGTATAGCCCTTACACTATGTCATCTAAGAATAAATACTGAATGCTTCATAATGTCACAATGCTAAAGAAGAAAGCATATGAGAACAATAACATGATATTACTCACAATCGCTGCTGTTTCATTGAAGTTCCTTCAGAAGTCATGTTCTAAAAAATGCACTAACGCTAAAGCATCACTGAAAGAGGGTTAAGAGCGACATCCAGTGGACATTCTGTCGACCTACAGGTGGTTGTTAAGATGTGGTCATACAGTGTCATAATACAAATCATAGGATGCAGTGTTTGTTAAATGTTAACGCCTACTATAGCCCAAGAGGAACAGACACGAAACAATATTGGTGAAGAAAAGGAGTGACTTTTGGACAAAGTAATTTCGTTTTTGCTTTGAAAGTTTAAAGAATCAAGGTTTTATTTGTCACATGCTCATATAAGCCTATAGGCCTACAGACTTTGGACTGTGCTAACATTACAATGTCCAAACACGGTTACTAACTTACTATAATAGAAACCAGGTCTAATAAAAGTAGGAAATACAGATTAAATACAGATTTGTTTTCTCCCCTGCATCAAAATATTAGTTTTAAATCTAATCATGCTGTGATGCTGAGGCACATTTTAAGGGTCTGAACTTCTAAAGGGTCACCAAATCCTAATCTGAAAGATGCATGTTCACTTTTGAAATACCCAGATCTGCATGATCTGTTTTGTAGGATTTGGCCGCATGCGAGACATGGCCAAAGCATGTCCGGGGGTCCCTAGAGGGGGTCCCTATATTCCCCAGAGGGGGTCCCCGGCCAAATCATTGAGAACACCTTACTTATACGTACTAAAGAAACGTACAGTATGCTCAGAAGCTACAATAAAATAAATGATAATAATGATGATCATAAAAAAGACATGATCTTTAAAAAAACACATGATACAATAATACCTAAAAACAGACAGAATATATCAGTGAAATAAAGTGCACTTATACCGGACGGTGACCTCTGGTGGTGTGCGATCTCCCCTGGGAGTCTCCACTATAAAGACGTGGCCGATATACCGATACACCATAACGATTTAGCCGCGATAGCCGATACTATAATACCGATATTATGTTGAATTATTATTTTGTATAGTTTTTATTTCCCCCTTTTGTTGCCAGGGAAACAACCTTCTTTTTTACAGTCTATGGGAAACAAGTAACTATACATCTTCAATACAATAAATAACTGTTAATCTACAGCTTGGTACAGATGACCAACACACCAAACATGGCCGACACAAAATGAATGCTTATCAACAACAGATCAATACCGGCTACTGTCAGTATATTTAGTCTTAGTTTTAGTCATCATAGATTCGTTTTTTTTAAAGGTTTTTATTTAGTTTTAGTCAGTGAAAAAAGGTAGTCGACGAACATTTTCCGTCTTAGTTTTAGTCGACGAAAACAACACTGATAGTAATAAATCCTTACTGTACTTTGGTGGTCCAGGTTCTACAGTACAGTACAGTAATAACTCCTTACTGTACTTTGGTGCTCCAGGTTCTCCGTCATGAAGTCGTGCGGCCGGTGGAACCCACGCCAACGCCCCGCCCTCCCCGAGCTCATGGGGAAGCTCCTGGCGGGAGAGCGCTCGGCCAACGACAGCACGGTCCTCCGGGTTCCCGAGGCGCTGGACATGGAGAGGTACCTGAGGGAGGCGGGCTACGGGGAGGCCTACAACTACGCCGTCTTCTGATTGGCTTTCAGAGCGTCTCAGCCAATCAGCAAGGGCAGGCGGTCCTGGTGGTGGTACCCACGACCCTGAACCACTGAGCCAAAGGGAGGCCGCCCAGTCCTGGTGGTGGTACCCCGACCCTGAACCACTGAGCCAAAGGGAGGCTGCCAGTCCTGGTGGTGGTACCCCGACCCTGAACCACTGAGCCAAAGGGAGGCTGCCAGTCCTGGTGGTGGTACCCCGACCCTGAACCACTGAGCCAAAGGGAGGCTGCCAGTCCTGGTGGTGGTACCCGACCCTGAACCACTGAACCAAAGGGAGGCCGCCCAGTCCTGGTGGTGGTACCCGACCCTGAACCACTGATCCAAAGGGAGGCCGCCCAGTCCTGGTGGTGGTACCCGACCCTGAACCACTGAGCCAAAGGGAGGCTGCCCAGTCCTGGTGGTGGTACCCGACCCTGAACCACTGAGCCAAAGGGAGGCTGCCAGTCCTGGACATGAAACCAAATCAAACTTTATTTGTTGATGTATATATACGGCACGTTTCCAAGGACCAACCAAAGTGCTTCACATCACAGAGCTGAAACTTACGAAGAAAAATATATAAGAAGAAAAAGAAGGACAATAAAACAAGACAAGACAATAAAACATGTCAAAACAACATATCAATGTGCAGTACATCAAAAGTAGGCTGTGAGGGGCCCGGGGTGAACTAACTACACGTCGAAAGATAGCCAGACATTTAGAAAAGCACCAAATGAGCGAGCAGAGCGAATATGGAGCGAGTTAATAATAGGCTGCACAGGGAGACTCTTCATATACTAGACTAGAGCTCTGAAATAAATGTCAGAGCTGGAATCGACATGTAAATATGAAATAAATGTTTTAAACATGTAGCTATAGCTTATAGGTGTAATGTTAGAGACCACAGAAGACATGTAAATATGAAATAAATGCTTAAACATGTAGCTATAGGTGTAATGTTAGAGACCACAGAAGACATGTCAATATGAAATAAATGCTTAAACATGTAGCTATAGGTGTAATGTTAGAGTCCACAGAAGACATGTAAATATGAAATAAATGTTTTAAACATGTAGCTATAGGTGTAATGTTAGAGTCCACAGAAGACATGTAAATATGAAATAAATGCTTAAACATGTAGCTATAGGTGTAATGTTAGAGTCCACAGAAGACATGTAAATATGAAATAAATGTTTTAAACATGTAGCTATAGGTGTAATGTTAGAGACCACAGAAGACATGTAAATATGAAATAAATGTTTTAAACATGTAGCTATAGGTGTAATGTTAGAGACCACAGAAGACATGTAAATATGAAATAAATGCTTAAACATGTAGCTATAGGTGTAATGTTAGAGACCACAGAAGACATGTAAATATGAAATAAATGCTTAAACATGTAGCTATAGGTGTAATGTTAGAGACCACAGAAGACACGTAAATATGAAATAAATGTTTTAAACATGTAGCTATAGGTGTAATGTTAGAGACCACAGAAGACATGTAAATATGAAATAAATGCTTAAACATGTAGCTATACCTACTAGGTGTAATGTTAGAGTTAGAGTTTACAGAAGTGAACCTTTTCAAGCCTGTTTTCTCAACTCGCTGTTTCTCTGCAAGACATTATACTCTATGAGCCATATCTCCAAAACTGGTGTTGTCAAACTGAACAACCAAATAATGTACATTTTAAGCTATGATTCCCTGCTATGACATGAAACAATGAATGACAATTAAAAAACACACAAAATGCAATGACTTATCCTCGATCAGAAACGGTCACAATTATCTGACTGAGTAAATACTAAAAGTAAAAGTCTGGTATTAAAAAAACAATAATCACATTTTCAAGCATCTGTGCTGTGCAACATCAGCTGAGAGAAAATGCATGGGTCATTATTGTAGATAATGCAGTCCTCTCTTTCAAATAACGAGCACTGCCATCACATTTTTTTTAAGTTGTAGACATTATTTATTATATTTGCATTATGATATTATTGTTGACCACCAACTCAATGCTTAAAAAAAAACACAAAAAAAACAAAACAGTCCTGCCAGGATTTTGTCGTTTTCCGTGATTTAAAAATATTATAATACAATAAAATTGGTATAGTTTGCGGTAGCGTTTAGTAAAGAACTAACTGTGGGGAAATGTACAAGACTGAGAATCAAACCAAGCAACGCTCTGCTCGCCGTTCTCTTTTACGCGGCATAGAAATATTAACCCATTTTGGGGTTTTAAACATTATGTTATAATTTAGCTATTGAAAAATAGCAGATCTACAAGCTCATAACGCACCACCGAGTTTGCGCGCTACGAGCTCGTAGGTCTGCTATTTTTGAAAAATCGTAAAAAATGCGGCACAAATCTTTGAATATATATTCTTTCAGAGAGAGCGAACACATTTCTTATTTCAACGTCAGGCCTAAATGGGGAAATAAAGTGCAGCGCTTTAGAAAAAAACACTAAACATGAGCAATATAGATCTCGTATACTGAGATCAGATTCTAAAAATGTCTTCTACAACCGGACAGTTTTCTGAAAAAGCTCTGATTCTATGTCAGCTGTTCTTCGATTTTTCAAAAATAGCAGATCTACAAGCTTGTAGCTCGCCACCGAGTGGCGCGCTACGAGCTTGTAGATCTGCTGTTTTTCAATAGCTAAAGCATAACATAACGCTAAAACCAAAAGGGGTTCCCGCCCCAAAATGAGTTTTAAGTGCAGCTCTTAGCCTCATTATAAGGATGGGAGCCGGAAATTTAAATCAAAAACACTTCAAATAAATGTTGATTGACGGCAGTCAGCCGTTTGCAATTTCGTGAAATCCTGGCGGAAAAGGCAAAACGTAAAGAAGACACTACAGTTAGCGGACAGCATTAGAACTAGGGGTCACCAACATGTCCATATATGGACTTAATGTGTCTGTGGCAAAGATACTTAACAAAATGTTAGATTTTCAGTTTCATACGCACCATTAGAACGTTCTCCTTTAGATTTTCAGTGTCATACGCACCCTTAGAGAACGTTCTCATTTAGATCATAACACCCACTTACTGAATTTTCAAGTCTCCAGCTTTTCTTCAGAATAAATATGGGAATGATTTATTATGACACTATGGAGCATTATAGGAGTCCAACTTAGTACTACTGCATGGTTCTCAAAGTGTTTTATTTTGGAAAGACCCCCGTGAAGGAGAATTCCTCAACCCTAAACCCTCATTGAACTGAATTGAATTGAATGGGGCTATGGTTCTGCTAATTCACTTATTTCCATCGCTCAAAAATATGTATTTTTGTATATCTTCATAATGTAAATTGTATATCCCAAGCGGCAACACTTTACTACTTATTTCGATGGAAATAAGCGAATTAGCACATAATTATAAGCCCATTGAGGGCTTATAATTAGGGGAAACGGCCAAAATAACACCTGGACCTCTTTGGTGGGGACGTAACGACTACAGGTAAAGGTGAGAAAACCTTCTAGCGTGGGTCCGTTTGGGTCCGTTTGGGTCCGTTTGAACAGTCTCAGAGTTACAGTGTGGTCATCCAGGGCCATCTATTCATGTGTTTCTGCTAATATCATCGTCCACTCATTCTGTACGTCCTTGGCAAAAAAATTCCAGCACAATAAGCCATGCATGCGACATGGCGATGACCCCTGATTAAAACTAACGGGGGAAAAAGAAAATACCACATGTCACTGCTAATAAAGAGCGCTACTAGGCATAATTATGAACTGTATACATGTAGTATAGGTTAAACTGTACGTACACAATGTGTGACACGGCTATGAGGAAGACAGATATGCATCTATTTGCAAAGTTCCTTGATCAGAGGACAAGCTACTACTGTACTGTACTGTACTGTACTGTACTGTACAGTACTGTACTGTACTGTACTGTACTGTACTGTACTGTACTCGTTTTCAGTCAAAAGGGGGAAAGGCAACAGATTGAAATCACGCACAAGCAAGCACGCATGATACCCACACACAAGCACGCACGCACACACACACACACACACACAAACACACACTCACGGACGCACGCACGCACCAACACACAGGCACACGCACGCACCAACACACAAGCACACGCACGCACCAACACACAAGCACACGCACGCACCAACACACAAGCACACGCACGCACCAACACACAAGCACACCCACGCACCCATACACAAGCACACACGCACACACACTTATGGAATGATAATATGAAAAAGCAGTTTTTAAAAATGAGACAATCCTCATTGTCTGGTTATTAGAAACTGGAGATAAAAAAAGGCCTCTAATATGATGTTCACAAAAACACGACACACTTTTCTAAAAAGCTTAAATAAGGCAGTCCAGCTAAAACAAAGAAAGGTGCATTTAAATATAATAAAGACAAAGAATAAAACGTACTATTATTATTATTATTATTATTACAGTATAGTCGTTGGGTCTTCTTTTCAAACAAACAAACAAACAAACAAAACTCATTCACGCTTTGATTACTTCATTTTTTTTGTCCTAAATTTAGGTCCACATAATTTGAGGCTGCAAATCCATTAGGCCTCGTTCACTTCATAGGACAAAGTTAGAAAGGTTCTTTAACCCATTCTGACCTGAGATCAGATTCATACGAGGTTTCCACGGGACACACACTGGTCTGATTAACCCATTCTGACCTGAGATCAGATTCATACGGGGTTTCCACGGGACACACACTGGTCTGATGAACCCATTCTGACCTGAGATCAGATTAAAAAAAATGTCAGTCGTTTTTTCGATTTTTCAAAAATAGCAGACCTACAAGCTCGTAGCGCGCCACTCGGTGGCGCGCTATGAGCTTGTAGATCTGCTATTTTTCAATAGCTAAAGCATAACATGATGCCAACACCAAAATGGGTGCCCGGTCAGAATGGGTTAAATTAGATCAAATTAACAAATCAACCTTCTTTTGTTTTCTCCTTCTTTTCAGCTCTTAACCCATTCTGAACGGGAACCCATGTTGGTGTTATAGCATCATGTTATGCTTTAGCTATTGAAAAATAGCAGATCTACAAGCTCATAGCGCGCCACCGAGTGGCGCGCTACGAGCTTGTAGGTCTGCTATTTTTGAAAAATCGAAGAACGACTGACATTTTTTTTAAATCTGATCTCAGGTCAGAATGGGTTCATCAGACCAGTGTGTGTGTGTCCAGTGGAAACCCCGTATGAATCTGATCTCAGGTCAGAATGGGTTAATTATGTCATCGTTCACCTTCAAGACTTTCTCCCCGTTTTCATCCAAACCAAGTGCTTAATATCGTCCTGCCCTGTAGGTGTATAAATGCTAGCCTGGCGTAGAGTAGGAGAGAGAGTAATAGTGCCTAACGGGCTATAGTTCCAAACATGGCTCCTATGCGGACGGAACTATCCCATTGAGATAGAATGCGATTAAAAAATAAAATAAAATAAAAGAACCTCAAAAAAATGATGTTCACAAACGATGTCCTATGAGACTTATTATTATTAAAGGGACACTTCACCCTTTTTGCAAAAAAATATATGTTAATGACGTTTAGAAGCTTTAGATCACTTTCCTGGGAGTATTTATGTGTGTAATATGTGGTTTTAGATATTTTAGATTGTAGCAGTGAGCCTGTTGTCTCTGATGTCATGGACACTGGTCTCACTACCTTCCTGGACTACAATTCCCATAATTCTTTGGTGCACTGCTCCTCCTTGTGGATAGGGGGAGAGCTGTCTTACTGAGACAACATGTAGTCCAGGAAGGAAGTGAGCCCAGTGTCCATGACATCAGAGACACCAGGCTCACTGCTACAATCTAAAATATCTAAAACCACATATTACACACATAAAGACCCCCAGAAAAGTGTTCTAAAGCTCCTAAACGTCATTAACATATATTTTTTTGCAAAAAGGGTGAAGTGTCCCTTTAACAAAATGTGATTCCAGCATTTTTAGTGCTTTTTTTTTTAAAGAGTTTTAAGCATACTTGGGTTAATCACAATTATTTTGGCCTGGATAATTGTGACGTTAAAATGTCATAGCGCCTTTTTTAGATTTGGGCACCAAATTTTGGTGACCGTCCGCCTGCAGTCCTTCCTCTTACCACTAGGGCCCAGTGCTTCAACGTTGGAGCGAATTCGGATTTTTAGCTGCGTTTCTCCATCGGTTTCCCCAAGTACTATTAGGCCATCTGAAAAGATCTTGTTTCCAGGGACCCCCCCCCCCCCCCCCCCCCCCCCCCTCCAGGGACCCCCCCCCGCCACCAGAAGAAAATATTTGAGTTAAAAACGTTAAATGTGGAAAAAAAGATTTGCACTCTCACACGTTTTCCAGAATGTGCACTCAGTGCCGTGCTGTGGGCTTTACTTGTAGATCTGCTATTTTTTCCAAACGGCAAAAAGTTTAAAAGTGGTTAAAAGCTAAAAAAAAAAGGTGACAGAGATGTGTTCCAGGTCTTAATTAATGTGGTTAAAAGGTCATTCTCTCAGGGGGTGCGTTCGGGGAAATACCACACCGGAGCAAACTCGCCCATTAGTTTGCATTGCACAGTGTGGGCTCAGCGCGCCGTTTACCAACAGTGTTGATGTGGGCACAGACCTTCAGGGCGGGGCCTAAATAGGTCAGGAGGGCGGGGCCTATACAGGTCGGAGGGCGGGGCCTATAGGGGTCGGAGGTCGTTGATGTGGGCACAGATCTTCAGGGCGGGGCCTAGCTTGATGTTCATGGTGGACATGAGGTGCTCCTCTCTGAGCAGCATCAGGGCCTGTCCGTCAATCTCCTGGGACAGGAAGTGACACGACAGCTCCTCGCAACCTGGAGGAGAGAGAGAGAGAGAGAGAGAGGGGGGGGGAGAGAGAGAGAGAGAGAGAGAGAGAGGAGGGAGAGAGAGGGAGAGAGAGAGAGAGAGAGAGAGAGATCCTTTGTTATTCAGCACAAACCAGTCGGCTAGTTTTCCTGTAACATAGTTTAATATTCATAGTTTAATATTCATAGTTTAATATTCATAGTTTAATATTCATATAGTTTAATATTCATAGTTTAATATTCATATAGTTTAATATTCATAGTTTAATATTCATATAGTTTAATATTCATAGTTTAATATTCATAGTTTAATATTCATAGTTTAATATTCATATAGTTTAATATTCATAGTTTAATATTCATAGTTTAATATTCATAGTTTAATATTCATATAGTTTAATATTCATAGTTTAATATTCATATAGTTTAATATTCATAGTTTAATATTCATATAGTTTAATATTCATAGTTTAATATTCATAGTTTAATATTCATAGTTTAATATTCATAGTTTAATATTCATAGTTTAATATTCATATAGTTTAATATTCATAGTTTAATATTCATATAGTTTAATATTCATAGTTTAATATTCATAGTTTAATATTCATAGTTTAATATTCATAGTTTAATATTCATAGTTTAATATTCATAGTTTAATATTCATATAGTTTAATATTCATAGTTTAATATTCATATAGTTTAATATTCATAGTTTAATATTCATAGTTTAATATTCATATAGTTTAATATTCATAGTTTAATATTCATATAGTTTAATATCCATAGTTTAATATTCATAGTTTAATATTCATAGTTTAATATTCATATAGTTTAATATTCATAGTTTAATATTCATAGTTTAATATTCATATAGTTTAATATTCATAGTTTAATATTCATAGTTTAATATTCATATAGTTTAATATTCATAGTTTAATATTCATATAGTTTAATATTCATAGTTTAATATTCATAGTTTAATATTCATATAGTTTAATATTCATAGTTTAATATTCATATAGTTTAATATCCATAGTTTAATATTCATAGTTTAATATTCATAGTTTAATATTCATATAGTTTAATATTCATAGTTTAATATTCATAGTTTAATATTCATAGTTTAATATTCATAGTTTAATATTCATATAGTTTAATATTCATAGTTTAATATTCATAGTTTAATATTCATATAGTTTAATATTCATAGTTTAATATTCATATAGTTTAATATCCATAGTTTAATATTCATAGTTTAATATTCATAGTTTAATATTCATAGTTTAATATTCATAGTTTAATAGTCATAGTTTAATATTCATAGTTTAATATTCATATAGTTTAATATTCATATAGTTTAATATTCATAGTTTAATATTCATAGTTTAATATTCATAGTTTAATATCCATAGTTTAATATTCATATAGTTTAATATTCATAGTTTAATATTCATAGTTTAATATTCATAGTTTAATATCCATAGTTTAATATTCATATAGTTTAATATTCATAGTTTAATATTCATATAGTTTAATATCCATAGTTTAATATTCATAGTTTAATATCCATAGTTTAATATTCATATAGTTTAATAGTCATAGTTTAATATTCATAGTTTAATATCCATAGTTTAATATTCATATAGTTTAATAGTCATAGTTTAATATTCATAGTTTAATATTCATAGTTTAATATTCATAGTTTAATATCCATAGTTTAATATTCATATAGTTTAATAGTCATAGTTTAATATTCATAGTTTAATATCCATAGTTTAATATTCATATAGTTTAATAGTCATAGTTTAATATTCATATAGTTTAATATTCATATAGTTTAATATTCATAGTTTAATATTCATATAGTTTAATATTCATAGTTTAATATTCATATAGTTTAATATTCATATTTTAATATTCATAGTTTAATATTCATATAGTTTAATAGTCATAGTTTAATATTCATATAGTTTAATATTCATAGTTTAATATTCATATAGTTTAATATTCATAGTTTAATATTCATAGTTTAATATTCATAGTTTAATATTCATAGTTACCCGTTGCTTTAGTTTGGGCTTGTTTCTGAAGTGGAGTTGCTTATTTTAGGCTTGCTTTCACGATTCATAGAATGAACAAAAATAGCTCATGTACTACTAGGGCTCAAGTGGTGAAACGGGTTGCTTCTTTTTGGGCTTGTTTCACTCACAGAACCTGGCAACACCGGAGCCTCTGCATCCGTCAAGAAAAAAAAGAAAAAGGAAAAATAAAGAAAATAAAAAAAAACGAAAAAAATGAAAGCCTGGGTACCGAGGCTACTATAGCTTTGCTTTGGAGTTGATCGATTGATAAAGGAATTGAGAGTTGAGATTGAGAATATGGAATCTAGTTCCCACTACACCAGTAGTCAGCCCTGAAACACGTTCGGCAACCGACCGACATTCATCAACGGGTTCCGCCGCGTCGGGAAGGCGATACGGACGGCAAGCGACCGGAGTCGGGAGTCTCCTGCCGACAAGCTAACTGACAGTCTGTGCTGCCTGCCCTGAACACACACTACGCAGTCTGTGCTGCCTGCCCTGAACACACACTATGCTGTCTGGAGCTGCCTGCCCTGAACACACACTATGCAGTCTGTGCTGCCTGCCCTGAACACACACTATGCAGTCTGTGCTGCCTGCCCTGAACACACACTATGCTGTCTGGAGCTGCCTGCCCTGAACACACACTATGCAGTCTGTGCTGCCTGCCCTGAACACACACTATGCATTGACCAGTGTTGATTTTGACAGCGAATTTTGATTTTAGTTTTAGTCATAGTCCTTTGAATAGTTCTCATTTCATTTCAGTAACATTTTAGTCATTTCCTCGACTAAGATACATTTTTGCCAGCCTTGATGGCGTCGTAATGACAGATTTTACACTTTTACACAAACTATTATTATTATTATTACAGATTATTACCAACCTTGCAGAGAGGAAATGAACTGAGACACTTCCTCCACGCTCCACTGGGCGGGTCTAGAAGGCAGGAAGCTGGGGGCGTCGCCCTCGGAGGGAGGAGGAGGAGGAGCCTCCTGGTGGCAGGAGGCCACGGAGGAGGCGGGGCTGAAGGACATAGGCTCCTCCTCTTCCTCCTCCAACTCCTCCTCCTCACCGCTGGAGACCATAGAGGAGCGGCTGGACTCTGAGCGGCACTGGAGAGGAGAGGAGGGGAGGGGAGGAATGTGTTTCCAATGGAGAGGAGAGGAGAGGAGAGGAGAGGAGAGGAGAGGAGAGGAGAGGAGAGGAGAGGAGAAATGCATTTAGCAATGCATTTAGCAGGAGGGGAGAGGAGAGGAGAGGAGAGGAGGGGAGAGGAGACTGTAGTCAATTTTAGCTGTGCGTTCTTTTTCAAGTCAACAAGTAGGGCTCTCCCGGCTATGGGGTCAGTCTAGCGGTAGGGGTCTCCCCAGCTATGGGGTCAGTCTCACCTTGGCTAGCGGTAGGGGTCTCCCCAGCTATGGGGTCAGTCTCACCTTGGCTAACGGTATAGGGTCTCCCAGCTATGGGGTCAGTCTCACCTTGGCAAACGGTATAGGGTCTCCCAGCTATGGGGTCAGTCTCACCTTGGCTAGCGGTATAGAGTCTCTCAGCTATGGGGTCAGTCTCACCTTGGCTAGCGGTATAGGGTCTCCCAGCTATGGGGTCAGTCTCACCTTGGCTAGTGGTATAGGGCCTCCCAGCTATGGGGTCAGTCTCACCTTGGCTAGCGGTATAGGGTCTCCCAGCTATGGGGTCAGTCTCACCTTGGCTAGCGGTATAGGGTCTCCCAGCTATGGGGTCAGTCTCACCTTGGCTAGTGGTATAGGGTCTCCCAGCTATGGGGTCAGTCTCACCTTGGCTAGCGGTATAGGGTCTCCCAGCTATGGGGTCAGTCTCACCTTGGCTAGCGGTATAGGGTCTCCCAGCTATGGGGTCAGTCTCACCTTGGCTAGCGGTAGGGGTCTCCCTGCTATCTTGGCGCTGGCTATCTCAGAGCTGGTCCTGCGTGGCACCATTCTCCTCCGCGCTACGCCCCCTCCTCCTCCCCCTCCCCCTCCTTCCTCGTCCGAGGCTGACAGGTGGTGGCGGTGTTGGTGGCGGTGGCGGTGGTGGGGGGGGCGATGACCCTCACGACCCTGGTGGTCTGGGGGGTCGTGACCCTGGTGACCTTGGCTGGTCTGGCGCATGCGGAAGTGCTGGCTGCAGCTGACGTTGTACCTGGAGAAGCAGCACATAATATATGTATAGTAAGAGTAATAATAATAATAATAATAATAATAATAAAACTTTATTTGTGTAGCACCTTTCGTGACATGAAATGCAGCTCAAAGTGCTTTACAGAGCAATGGAGAAAAACAAAAAGAAAAGCAAGGCAACGACATTAAAAAACAAGCAGTAATGCAATACAGTGAGGACATGAATAACACAACATTTAAAGATCAATTAAAAGCAAGGGTGTAGAAGTGGGTCTTGAGCTGTGCTTTAAAAATGTCTACAGAGGCTGCCTGACGAAGGTACAGTGGGAGTTTGTTAAACTATACAGAGGCTGCCTGTCGAAGGTACAGTGGGAGTTTGTTAAACTACAGAGGCCGCCTGTCGAAGGTACAGAGGGAGTTTGTTCCATGCCGACGGCCCGTAGAAGCAAAAAGCTGCTTCATCGTATTTTTTAGTTGCCATTTCTTTAGGCAAAGCGAGCAGGCCAGCAGTGGAAGACCTTAGGGGGCGGTTTGGGACATATTTAGGCAGGCAGTCATGTACTGTAAGTAGGAAGGTGCGAGACCATTGAGAGCTTTATACACAAGTAAAATAATTTTAAAATGACCAGGGCGAGCAAGCAACCACTCGGTGGCGGGCTATGAGCTTGTAGATCTGCTATTTTTTCAATAGCTAAAGTATAACATAATGCTTTTAAAAACACCAAAAGGGGGTTCCCGCCCCAAAATGGGTTAAATACTTTGTTGACTGGGATCTATACAGTACTTGGTCCCCTCCTTTCTTCCCTTATTGTCTCAAAGTCGTAATAATCAAGTAATAATCAATCAATCAATCAATCAATCATTTTCCGGCTTGGATGCGAGTGCTGATTTCAGGCCTGGGTTTTTGCCAGATGGTCACCCAATTGCCACTGCTGCCAATACATGAATTCCCCTCTAGGGGGCAATCAAGGGCTACCCTATTCTACCCTATGAAGCCAAAGTAACTATACTATAACTAGGCCTATATAATTATGTTTTTGGACACACTGACTGACTTCAGTCCAGTGTTCTTTTTGGCAGCAAATTTAGATTTTAGTTTTAGGGCTGTATTTTGCGTGTCTTAAGTACCAGGTCTTATTCCCTAACTTGAGTAAACTAACGACCTGGAGGCGTGGTCAATGCTCTTTGGCCACTCAGAATAGCCAAAGGGCATTGACCACGCCTCCAGGTCTTTAGTTTACTCAAGTTAGGGAAAAAGACCTGGTACTTAAGACTTACTCTTGAATAGTTTAAATTCTGTTTTAGTCACATTTTAGTCACCTGGAATGACTTAGTGTTAGTCTAGTTTTAGTCGACTAAATATAAAATACAAAATGTATTTTGGCGGGCCTTGATGCCGTCGTAATGACTGTTTTTTTTTTCTCCACTTGCTGAAAATAGTCGATCTACAAGCTCACAACGCGTCGTAGCGCGACGGGTTGTGAGCTTGTAGATCGGCTATTTTCAGCATGCGACTAATTGTAAAATGACTTATACTGGATCTCTTGTCCACTAGTCCCTTCCTAACATTGTAGTCTAGTTTTTATGCTTATTAACATAGCATACTTTATACTAGGTTTAATATTAGTATTGGTATCACAATGACAACTCACTTTGCAAGAATGAAAAATATGAATATATTATTGGATATGATTCAAATCTTAGTGTTTTGTCTATGTGCGCGACATCATCCTCAAACAGAAAACACTGTTTGCATTAAACAACGCTAAACTCACTTTGCGACTGGATTTCACTGCGCAAAAAGGCATGGAATACTGTATATTACCGTATATTAACTGTACATGCTGCTAAACTTGAGGTTTACGGGAAAATCTAGTGCCCATAATTGCTATGCCCATAGTTAACTATTAGTAAATTAGTAAATAACACAGATGTCTGAAATAAGTCTAAATATGAAATAAATGCTTAAACATGTAGCTATAGGTGTAATGTTGGAGTCCACAGAAGACATCTAAATATGAAATGAATGCTTAAACATGTAGCTATAGGTGTAATGTTAGAGTCCACAGAAGACATCTAAATATGAAATGAATGCTTAAACATGTAGCTATAGGTGTAATGTTAGAGACCACAGAAGACATGTAAATATGAAATAAATGCTTAAACATGTAGCTATAGGTGTAATGTTAGAGTCCACAGAAGACATGTAAATATGTAATAACTGCTTAAACATGTAGCTATAGGTGTAATGTTAGAGACTACAGAAGACATGTAAATATGAAATAAATGCTTAAACATGTAGCTATAGGTGTAATGTTAGAGACAACAGAAGACATGTAAATATGTAATAACTGCTTAAACATGTAGCTATAGGTGTAATGTTAGAGACCACAGAAGACATGTAAATATGAAATAAATGCTTAAACATGTAGCTATAGGTGTAATGTTAGAGACCACAGAAGACATGTCAATATGAAATAAATGCTTAAACATGTAGCTATAGGTGTAATGTTTGAGACCACAGAAGACATGTAAATATGAAATAAATGCTTAAACATGTAGCTATAGGTGTAATGTTTGAGACAACAGAAGACATGTAAATATGAAATAAATGCTTAAACATGTAGCTATAGGTGTAATGTTAGAGACCACAGAAGACATGTAAATATGAAATGAATGCTTAAACATGTAGCTATAGGTGTAATGTTAGAGACCACAGAAGACATGTAAATATGAAATAAATGCTTAAACATGTAGCTATATGTGTAATGTTAGAGACCACAGAAGACATGTAAATATGAAATAAATGCTTAAACATGTAGCTATAGGTGTAATGTTAAGAGTCCACAGAAGTGAACCTTTCAAGCCTGTTTTCTCAACTCGCTGTTCAAAAAAATCCAATGGCAGTCCCTCAGTCAAATGCTCATGAGTTGTGGCCCCCCAGACCACAGATTGGGAAGCAGTGATGGAAGTGCAGTGCTGTACCTCTTAATGATAGTTACTGTACCTCTTAATGATAGTTACTGTACCTCTTAATGATATTTACTGTACCTCTTAATGATATTTACTGTACCTCTTAATGATATTTACTGTACCTCTTAGCGCAGGTCATGGAGCAGAAGCGCTTGGTGCCTCTGAACTGAGCAGCCGGGGCTAACTTCTTACAGTACTCACACTTCAGCACTGTGGTGGAGAGAGAGAGAGAGAGAGAGAGAGAGAGATGTAAGGCTGTCATGATTACACTTTTAAAGGAGAAATCCAGACCAACACCCGTGTAGTGTACACATTTGGCCTGGTGGAGACAATAAAAGATACTCTCTCCCCGTGCCTTCGGCCTGGTGGAGACAATAAAAGATACTCTCTCCCCGTGCCTTCGGCCTGGTGGAGACAATAAAACATACTCTCTCCCCGTGCCTTCGGCCTGGTGGAGACAATAAAACATACTCTCTGCCCGTGCCTTCGGCCTGGTGGAGACAATAAAACATACTCTCTCCCCATGCCTTCATGGTGGAGACAACAAAACATACTGTCTCCCCATGCCTTCGGCCTGGTGGAGACAATAAAACATACTCTCTCCCCATGCCTTCAGCCTGGTGGAGACAATAAAACATACTCTCTCCCCGTGCCTTCGGCCTGGTGGAGACAATAAAACATACTCTCTCCCCATGCCTTCGGCCTGGTGGAGACAATAAAACATACTCTCTCCCCGTGCCTTCGGCCTGGTGGAGACAATAAAACATACTCTCTCCCCGTGCCTTCGGCCTGGTGGAGACAATAAAACATACTCTCTCCCCGTGCCTTCGGCCTGGTGGAGACAATAAAACATACTCTCTCCCCGTGCCTTCGGCCTGGTGGAGACAGTAAAACATACTCTCTCCCCATGCCTTCGGCCTGGTGGAGACAATAAAACATACTCTCTCCCCGTGCCTTCGGCCTGGTGGAGACAATAAAACATACTCTCTCCCCGTGCCTTCGGCCTGGTGGAGACAATAAAACATACTCTCTCCCCGTGCCTTCGGCCTGGTGGAGACAATAAAACATACTCTCTCCCCGTGCCTTTGGCCTGGTGGAGACAATAAAACATACTCTCTCCCCGTGCCTTCGGCCTGGTGGAGACAATAAAACATACTCTCTCCCCGTGCCTTCGGCCTGGTGGAGACAATAAAACATACTCTCTCCCCGTGCCTTCGGCCTGGTGGAGACAATTACATACCAACGAAGCATCTGAGCTTGATTGTTACGGTACCTGTTGCTGTGGTGACCGGTTCTGATTGGTTGGTATCTGGGCTGTCGGTCAAATCCTCACCAGCGGGCTCTTTGACTGGACCACACACCTGTCAATCACACACACAGGAGGAGGAAGAAGAGACAAATAGCTGAATATAGATGGATGGATAGAGAGAGAGAGAGAGAGAGAGAGAGAGAGAGAGAGAGAGAGAGAGAGAGAGAGAGAGAGAGAGAGAGAGAGAGAGAGAGAGAGATGTGCTCGTCACATCCATCGGTTCGGCTAGGTACCACCGCCCTCTGGGAACTACAAATCCCATCATCCCATGGGGTGTATAATACTTAGGGGGAAGGGCTCGGCACCACCTCCCTCTGGGAACTACAAATCCCACCTCCCTCTGGGAACTACAAATCCCATCATCCCATGGTGGGGGAGGTATAATACTCACGGGGAAGGGCTCGGCCCCACCTCCCTCTGGGAACTACAAATCCCACCTCCCTCTGGGAACTACAAATCCCATCAACCCATAATACTCACGGGGAAGGGCTCGGCCCCCTCCTGGATGACGAAGCCCTCGATGAGGTGCGTGAGGACGTGCGGTTTGACCACGGCCTGAGGAGGCGGAGCCCGCTCCGTCTGACCTCCCCCGACCACCACCGCCACACCGGTACCTGGCCAGGGAGAAGGGTCACGTTAGCTCTATAGGATGGGATAGGATAGGATGGGATAGCGGGGGAAACCCGGGGAAAAAACGCTAAGTGCCAATAGATAGCAACACAATTTCTGGGTCAGCCGATATACCGAATACCGATAACAGGGAATAATATTTATAGGGCGGAGAACTCCGTCCAGAGCGCTCAGGGAGTTAACCCATTTTATCAGATTCTATAAATGTTCTTCTACATCCTGACAGTTTTCTGAAAAAGCTATGTTTCTATGTCAGTCGTTCTTCGATTTTTCAAAAATAGCAGAACCTACAAGCTCGTAGCGCGCCACTCGGTGGCGCGCTATGAGCTTGTAGATCTGCTATTTTTCAATAGCTAAAGCATGACATAATGCTAACATCAAAACGGGTTCCCGGCCCAAAATGGGCTAATAACTTATACGTTCAAGATATTCATAAATAAGGGAAAGTAGGAAAGTGAGCGTTTTTTTCTAACCATGCGCGTGATTGGTTGCTTCGACGGCGTTGGAGGAGGAGAGCAGAGCAGAGGGGTGGTCTCTGATTGGCTGGAGCTGCGCGGGGGAGGGGCCATCCTCGCCATTGGCCGAATTGGACTCCAGTTTCCTCTTCAGTGAGCCGGCCGTCTGCTTCCCCTGAAGACGATGATATTCATGTTAGACTCATATAACTGTTGGGCACGGTGGCCTCGCCGCTACAAAGGTCCCGGGTTCGATTCCCGCTGGGGACGCTGGGGGGGCATGACTTGATTCAGCATGAAGATTAAAGGGACACTTCACCCTTTTAGATATGTTAATGACGTTTAGGAGCTTTAGAACACTTTCCTGGGGGTCTTTATGTGTGTAATATGTGGTTTTAGATATTTTAGATTGTAGCAGTGAGCCCAGTGTCTCTGATGTCATGGACACTGGTCTCACTTCCTTCCTGGACTACAATTCCCATAATACTTTGGTGCACTGCTCCTCCTTGTGGATAGGGGGCAGGTCTGTCTTACTGAGACCACATGTAGTCCAGGAAGGAAGTGAGCCCAGTGTCCCCGACATCAGAGACACTGGGCTCACTGCTACAATCTAAAATATCCGAGTTGGCTTTGTCCGCGGCGTAACCGTCTTTAAATAAATACTTTAAGAAAAGCCTATGGGAGAAAAATGCATTGGGATTAATTTCCTGGGCCACGATCGTTGTTCTGAAAGGGGGAGGGACTGCGACGCTCTATACCTTTAAGGCGATGAACTGACCTGTGATGTCACCGCCTCTCCATTGGCCACGGCCGAGGCTCCGCCCCCCCGGTGCTCCGCCCCCCCCACCACCAGGGGGAGGAGCGTCAGGGAGGAGGTGGGTGGGGCAGGGGGGTGGGCGGAGCCCAGCGCTCCATTCTGATGACCCGGGCAGAGAGGCGCATTCTGATTGGCCTGCGGTTGAAGGTAAAAAAAAAAGAAGAAAAAAAAAGAAATCACACCTGTGTGAAGTGAGCGGTGCCTTTTAATCATGATGTATTGAGTCAGGTGAAAAGAAGCAGCTTGGACTCGTTTGTGCATATAGAAGGAAGCATGAGGTCAGTTCGCTGCCCCCCTCAGGTTGTCAGAGGAAGTGCAGCGCATACATTAGATAATTAGTTCGCTGCCCCCCTCAGGTTGTCAGAGGAAGTGCAGCGCATACATTAGATAATTAGTTCGCTGCCCCCCTCAGGTTGTCAGAGGAAGTGCAGCGCTCCAGGATTATACATTAGATAATTGACACTGGGTGAATCTTTTTTTAAAAGGGTTGCAAAATCGTGGGATAAAAATGATAAGAAAATGCTGATGTATTGACCCGTATGACGTCACATACGATACGGGCGGAATAGACGTACTACATTTAACCCACTTTGGGGCGGGAACCCCTTTTCGGTGTTTTAAAGCATTATATTATGTTATACTTTAGCTATTGAAAAGTGCGTGCGTGCATAGGTGCGTTTGTGCGTGCGTGCGTTTGTGCGTGCGTTTGTGCGTGCGTTTGTGCGTATGTTCGCGCATGCGTGCGTTTGTGCGTGCGTTTGTGCGTGCGTGCGTTTGTGCATGCGTTTGTGCGTACGTGCGTTTGTGCGTGCGTGTGTGCGTGCACGCGGGACAGTACCTGCGGGTGAACGTGAGACACCTGGGCAGACGAGAGCGCCTCCTGGTGGAGAGCCTTCAGCGCGGCGCCTCGGCCCTGCAGCGCCACAGATGCGGCGGCGGCGGCGGCCTCCCGCGAGGCGATGGACGCCACCATGGTCAGCAGGCTGGAGGACCCGCTGAGAACCGACGAGTACGCCTGGAGGATGGGACGGCACCGGCACCACAACGTTACTCTATTCATTCACCGGCACCACAACGTTACTCCATTCATTCACCGGCACCACAACGTTACTCTATTCATTCACCACAACGTTACTCTATTCATTCACCACAACGTTACTCCATTCATTCACCACAACGTTACTCTATTCATTCACCGGCACCACAACGTTACTCTATTCATTCACCGTCACCACAACGTTACTCTATTCATTCACCGGCACCACAACGTTACTCTATTCATTCACCGGCACCACAACGTTACTCTATTCATTCACCGGCACCACAACGTTACTCTATTCATTCACCGTCACCACAACGTTACTCTATTCATTCACCGTCACCACAACGTTATTCTATTCATTCACCACAACGTTACTCTATTCATTCACCGTCACCACAACGTTACTCTATTCATTCACCGTCACCACAACGTTATTCTATTCATTCACCACAACGTTACTCTATTCATTCACCACAACGTTACTCTATTCATTCACCGGCACCACAACGTTACTCTATTCATTCACCGGCACCACAACGTTACTCTATTCATTCACCGGCACCACAACGTTACTCCATTCATTCACCGGCACCACAACGTTACTCTATTCATTCACCGGCACCACAACGTTACTCTATTCATTCACCGGCACCACAACGTTACTCCATTCATTCACCGGCACCACAACGTTATTCTATTCATTCACCGGCACCACAACGTTACTCTATTCATTCACCGTCACCACAACGTTACTCTATTCATTCACCGTCACCACAACGTTACTCTATTCATTCACCGTCACCACAACGTTATTCTATTCATTCACCACAACGTTACTCTATTCATTCACCACAACGTTACTCTATTCATTCACCACAACGTTACTCTATTCATTCACCACAACGTTACTCTATTCATTCACCGGCACCACAACGTTATTCTATTCATTCACCACAACGTTACTCTATTCATTCACCACAACGTTACTCTATTCATTCACCACAACGTTACTCTATTCATTCACCACAACGTTACTCTATTCATTCACCGGCACCACAACGTTACTCTATTCATTCACCACAACGTTACTCTATTCATTCACCGGCACCACAACGTTACTCTATTCATTCACCGGCACCACAACGTTACTCTATTCATTCACCGGCACCACAACGTTACTCTATTCATTCACCACAACGTTACTCTATTCATTCACCGGCACCACAACGTTACTCCATTCATTCACCGGCACCACAACGTTACTCTATTCATTCACCGGCACCACAACGTTACTCTATTCATTCACCACAACGTTATTCTATTCATTCACCACAACGTTACTCTATTCATTCACCACAACGTTACTCTATTCATTCACCACAACGTTACTCTATTCATTCACCGTCACCACAACGTTACTCTATTCATTCACCGGCACCACAACGTTACTCTATTCATTCACCGTCACCACAACGTTACTCTATTCATTCACCGGCACCACAACGTTACTCTATTCATTCACCGGCACCACAACGTTACTCTATTCATTCACCGGCACCACAACGTTACTCCATTCATTCACCGTCACCACAACGTTACTCTATTCATTCACCGGCACCACAACGTTACTCTATTCATTCACCGGCACCACAACGTTACTCTATTCATTCACCACAACGTTACTCTATTCATTCACCGGCACCACAACGTTACTCTATTCATTCACCGGCACCACAACGTTATTCTATTCATTCACCACAACGTTACTCTATTCATTCACCGGCACCACAACGTTACTCTATTCATTCACCGGCACCACAACGTTACTCTATTCATTCACCGTCACCACAACGTTACTCTATTCATTCACCACAACGTTACTCTATTCATTCACCGGCACCACAACGTTACTCTATTCATTCACCACAACGTTACTCTATTCATTCACCGTCACCACAACGTTACTCTATTCATTCACCGGCACCACAACGTTACTCTATTCATTCACCGGCACCACAACGTTACTCTATTCATTCACCGGCACCACAACGTTACTCTATTCATTCACCGGCACCACAACGTTACTCTATTCATTCACCGGCACCACAACGTTACTCTATTCATTCACCGTCACCACAACGTTACTCTATTCATTCACCGGCACCACAACGTTACTCTATTCATTCACCGGCACCACAACGTTACTCTATTCATTCACCGGCACCACAACGTTACTCTATTCATTCACCGTCACCACAACGTTACTCTATTCATTCACCGGCACCACAACGTTACTCTATTCATTCACCGGCACCACAACGTTACTCTATTCATTCACCGGCACCACAACGTTACTCTATTCATTCACCGTCACCACAACGTTACTCTATTCATTCACCACAACGTTACTCTATTCATTCACCGGCACCACAACGTTATTCTATTCATTCACCACAACGTTACTCTATTCATTCACCGGCACCACAACGTTATTCTATTCATTCACCACAACGTTACTCTATTCATTCACCGGCACCACAACGTTACTCTATTCATTCACCACAACGTTACTCTATTCATTCACCACAACGTTACTCTATTCATTCACCGTCACCACAACGTTACTCTATTCATTCACCGGCACCACAACGTTACTCTATTCATTCACCGGCACCACAACGTTACTCTATTCATTCACCGGCACCACAACGTTACTCTATTCATTCACCGGCACCACAACGTTACTCCATTCATTCACCGTCACCACAACGTTACTCTATTCATTCACCGTCACCACAACGTTACTCTATTCATTCACCGGCACCACAACGTTACTCTATTCATTCACCGTCACCACAACGTTACTCTATTCATTCACCGTCACCACAACGTTACTCTATTCATTCACCGGCACCACAACGTTACTCTATTCATTCACCGTCACCACAACGTTACTCTATTCATTCACCACAACGTTACTCTATTCATTCACCGGCACCACAACGTTACTCTATTCATTCACCACAACGTTACTCTATTCATTCACCGGCACCACAACGTTACTCCATTCATTCACCGGCACCACAACGTTACTCTATTCATTCACCGGCACCACAACGTTACTCTATTCATTCACCGGCACCACAACGTTACTCCATTCATTCACCGTCACCACAACGTTACTCTATTCATTCACCGTCACCACAACGTTACTCTATTCATTCACCGGCACCACAACGTTACTCTATTCATTCACCGGCACCACAACGTTACTCTATTCATTCACCGTCACCACAACGTTACTCTATTCATTCACCACAACGTTACTCTATTCATTCACCACAACGTTACTCTATTCATTCACCGGCACCACAACGTTACTCTATTCATTCACCGGCACCACAACGTTACTCTATTCATTCACCACAACGTTACTCTATTCATTCACCGGCACCACAACGTTACTCTATTCATTCACCGGCACCACAACGTTACTCTATTCATTCACCACAACGTTACTCTATTCATTCACCGTCACCACAACGTTATTCTATTCATTCACCGGCACCACAACGTTACTCTATTCATTCACCGGCACCACAACGTTATTCTATTCATTCACCGTCACCACAACGTTACTCTATTCATTCACCGGCACCACAACGTTACTCTATTCATTCACCGGCACCACAACGTTACTCTATTCATTCACCGGCACCACAACGTTACTCTATTCATTCACCGGCACCACAACGTTACTCTATTCATTCACCGGCACCACAACGTTACTCTATTCATTCACCGTCACCACAACGTTACTCTATTCATTCACCGGCACCACAACGTTACTCTATTCATTCACCGTCACCACAACGTTACTCTATTCATTCACCACAACGTTACTCTATTCATTCACCACAACGTTACTCTATTCATTCACCACAACGTTACTCTATTCATTCACCGGCACCACAACGTTACTCTATTCATTCACCACAACGTTACTCTATTCATTCACCGGCACCACAACGTTACTCTATTCATTCACCACAACGTTACTCTATTCATTCACCACAACGTTACTCTATTCATTCACCGGCACCACAACGTTACTCCATTCATTCACCGGCACCACAACGTTACTCTATTCATTCACCGGCACCACAACGTTACTCCATTCATTCACCGGCACCACAACGTTACTCTATTCATTCACCGGCACCACAACGTTACTCTATTCATTCACCGGCACCACAACGTTACTCTATTCATTCACCGGCACCACAACGTTACTCCATTCATTCACCGGCACCACAACGTTACTCTATTCATTCACCACAACGTTACTCCATTCATTCACCGTCACCACAACGTTATTCTATTCATTCACCGTCACCACAACGTTATTCTATTCATTCACCGTCACCACAACGTTACTCCATTCATTCACCGTCACCACAACGTTATTCTATTCATTCACCGTCACCACAACGTTATTCTATTCATTCACCGTCACCACAACGTTACTCCATTCATTCACCGGCACCACAACGTTATTCTATTCATTCACCGGCACCACAACGTTACTCCATTCATTCACCGGCACCACAACGTTACTCTATTCATTCACCGGCACCACAACGCTAATCTATTCATTCACCGGCACCACAACGTTACTCTATTCATTCACCACAACGTTACTCTATTCATTCACCACAACGTTACTCCATTCATTCACCGTCACCACAACGTTATTCTATTCATTCACCGGCACCACAACGTTACTCTATTCATTCACCACAACGTTATTCTATTCATTCACCGTCACCACAACGTTATTCTATTCATTCACCGGCACCACAACGTTATTCTATTCATTCACCGGCACCACAACGTTACTCCATTCATTCACCGGCACCACAACGTTACTCTATTCATTCACCGGCACCACAACGCTAATCTATTCATTCACCGGCACCACAACGTTACTCTATTCATTCACCACAACGTTACTCCATTCATTCACCGTCACCACAACGTTATTCTATTCATTCACCGTCACCACAACGTTATTCTATTCATTCACCGGCACCACAACGTTACGCCATTCATTCACCGGCACCACAACGTTACTCTATTCATTCACCGTCACCACAACGTTACTCCATTCATTCACCGGCACCACAACGTTATTCTATTCATTCACCGTCACCACAACGTTATTCTATTCATTCACCGGCACCACAACGTTACGCCATTCATTCACCGGCACCACAACGTTACTCTATTCATTCACCGGCACCACAACGTTACTCTATTCATTCACCGGCACCACAACGTTACTCCATTCATTCACCGGCACCACAACGTTATTCTATTCATTCACCGGCACCACAACGTTACTCTATTCATTCACCGGCACCACAACGTTACTCTATTCATTCACCGGCACCACAACGTTACTCTATTCATTCACCGGCACCACAACGTTACTCTATTCATTCACCGGCACCACAACGTTACTCTATTCATTCACCGTCACCACAACGTTACTCTATTCATTCACCACAACGTTACTCCATTCATTCACCGTCACCACAACGTTATTCTATTCATTCACCGTCACCACAACGTTATTCTATTCATTCACCGTCACCACAACGTTACTCCATTCATTCACCGGCACCACAACGTTATTCTATTCATTCACCACAACGTTATTCTATTCATTCACCGGCACCACAACGTTATTCTATTCATTCACCACAACGTTACTCTATTCATTCACCGGCACCACAACGTCACTCTATTCATTCACCGGCACCACAACGTTACTCTATTCATTCACCGGCACCACAACGTTACTCTATTCATTCACCGGCACCACAACGTTACTCTATTCATTCACCGGCACCACAACGTTACTCTATTCATTCACCGGCACCACAACGTTACTCTATTCATTCACCGGCACCACAACGTTATTCTATTCATTCACCGGCACCACAACGTTACTCCATTCATTCACCGGCACCACAACGTTACTCTATTCATTCACCGGCACCACAACGTTACTCTATTCATTCACCACAACGTTACTCTATTCATTCACCACAACGTTACTCTATTCATTCACCACAACGTTACTCTATTCATTCACCGGCACCACAACGTTACTCTATTCATTCACCGGCACCACAACGTTACTCTATTCATTCACCACAACGTTACGCCATTCATTCACCGGCACCACAACGTTACTCTATTCATTCACCGGCACCACAACGTTACTCTATTCATTCACCGGCACCACAACGTTACTCTATTCATTCACCGGCACCACAACGTTACTCTATTCATTCACCGGCACCACAACGTTACTCCATTCATTCACCGGCACCACAACGTTACTACATTCATTCACCGGCACCACAACGTTACTCTATTCATTCACCACAACGTTACTCTATTCATTCACCGTCACCACAACGTTACTCTATTCATTCACCGGCACCACAACGTTACTCTATTCATTCACCGGCACCACAACGTTACTCCATTCATTCACCGGCACCACAACGTTACTCTATTCATTCACCGGCACCACAACGTTACTCTATTCATTCACCGGCACCACAACGTTACTCTATTCATTCACCGGCACCACAACGTTACTACATTCATTCACCGGCACCACAACGTTACTCCATTCATTCACCGGCACCACAACGTTACTCTATTCATTCACCGTCACCACAACGTTACTCTATTCATTCACCGGCACCACAACGTTACTCCATTCATTCACCGCAACGTTACTCCATTCATTCACCACAACGTTACTCTATTCATTCACCGGCACCACAACGTTATTCTATTCATTCACCGGCACCACAACGTTACTCTATTCATTCACCGGCACCACAACGTTACTCCATTCATTCACCGGCACCACAACGTTACTCTATTCATTCACCGGCACCACAACGTTACTCTATTCATTCACCGGCACCACAACGTTACTACATTCATTCACCGGCACCACAACGTTACTCCATTCATTCACCGGCACCACAACGTTACTCTATTCATTCACCGTCACCACAACGTTACTCTATTCATTCACCGGCACCACAACGTTACTCTATTCATTCACCACAACGTTACTCCATTCATTCACCACAACGTTACTCCATTCATTCACCACAACGTTACTCCATTCATTCACCACAACGTTACTCTATTCATTCACCACAACGTTACTCCATTCATTCACCGTCACCACAACGTTATTCTATTCATTCACCGTCACCACAACGTTATTCTATTCATTCACCGTCACCACAACGTTACTCTATTCATTCACCGGCACCACAACGTTACTCTATTCATTCACCGGCACCACAACGTTACTCTATTCATTCACCGGCACCACAACGTTACTCTATTCATTCACCGTCACCACAACGTTACTCTATTCATTCACCGGCACCACAACGTTACTCTATTCATTCACCGGCACCACAACGTTACTCTATTCATTCACCACAACGTTACTCTATTCATTCACCGGCACCACAACGTTACTCTATTCATTCACCACAACGTTACTCTATTCATTCACCACAACGTTACTCTATTCACCGGCACCACAACGTTACTCTATTCATTCACCGGCACCACAACGTTACTCTATTCATTCACCACAACGTTACTCTATTCATTCACCGGCACCACAACGTTACTCTATTCATTCACCGGCACCACAACGTTACTCTATTCATTCACCACAACGTTACTCTATTCATTCACCGGCACCACAACGTTACTCTATTCATTCACCACAACGTTACTCTATTCATTCACCGGCACCACAACGTTACTCTATTCATTCACCGGCACCACAACGTTACTCTATTCATTCACCACAACGTTACTCTATTCATTCACCGGCACCACAACGTTACTCTATTCATTCACCGGCACCACAACGTTACTCTATTCATTCACCGGCACCACAACGTTACTCTATTCATTCACCACAACGTTACTCTATTCATTCACCGGCACCACAACGTTACTCTATTCATTCACCGGCACCACAACGTTACTCTATTCATTCACCGGCACCACAACGTTACTCTATTCATTCACCACAACGTTACTCTATTCATTCACCACAACGTTACTCCATTCATTCACCACAACGTTACTCTATTCATTCACCGGCACCACAACGTTACTCCATTCATTCACCGGCACCACAACGTTACTCTATTCATTCACCGGCACCACAACGTTACTCTATTCATTCACCGGCACCACAACGTTACTCTATTCATTCACCGGCACCACAACGTTACTCTATTCATTCACCGGCACCACAACGTTACTCTATTCATTCACCGGCACCACAACGTTACTCTATTCATTCACCACAACGTTACTCTATTCATTCACCGGCACCACAACGTTACTCTATTCATTCACCACAACGTTACTCTATTCATTCACCACAACGTTATTCTATTCATTCACCACAACGTTACTCTATTCATTCACCGGCACCACAACGTTACTCCATTCATTCACCGGCACCACAACGTTACTCTATTCATTCACCGGCACCACAACGTTACTCTATTCATTCACCGGCACCACAACGTTACTCTATTCATTCACCGGCACCACAACGTTACTCTATTCATTCACCACAACGTTACTCTATTCATTCACCGGCACCACAACGTTACTCTATTCATTCACCGGCACCACAACGTTACTCTATTCATTCACCGGCACCACAACGTTACTCTATTCATTCACCGGCACCACAACGTTACTCTATTCATTCACCGGCACCACAACGTTACTCTATTCATTCACCGTCACCACAACGTTACTCTATTCATTCACCGGCACCACAACGTTACTCTATTCATTCACCACAACGTTATTCTATTCATTCACCACAACGTTACTCTATTCATTCACCGGCACCACAACGTTATTCTATTCATTCACCACAACGTTATTCTATTCATTCACCACAACGTTACTCTATTCATTCACCGGCACCACAACGTTACTCTATTCATTCACCGGCACCACAACGTTACTCTATTCATTCACCGGCACCACAACGTTACTCTATTCATTCACCGGCACCACAACGTTACTCTATTCATTCACCGTCACCACAACGTTACTCTATTCATTCACCGGCACCACAACGTTACTCTATTCATTCACCACAACGTTATTCTATTCATTCACCACAACGTTACTCTATTCATTCACCGGCACCACAACGTTACTCTATTCATTCACCACAACGTTATTCTATTCATTCACCACAACGTTACTCTATTCATTCACCGGCACCACAACGTTATTCTATTCATTCACCACAACGTTACTCTATTCATTCACCGGCACCACAACGTTATTCTATTCATTCACCACAACGTTACTCTATTCATTCACCGGCACCACAACGTTACTCTATTCATTCACCGGCACCACAACGTTACTCTATTCATTCACCGGCACCACAACGTTATTCTATTCATTCACCGGCACCACAACGTTACTCTATTCATTCACCACAACGTTACTCTATTCATTCACCACAACGTTACTCTATTCATTCACCGGCACCACAACGTTACTCTATTCATTCACCACAACGTTACTCTATTCATTCACCGGCACCACAACGTTACTCTATTCATTCACCGGCACCACAACGTTACTCTATTCATTCACCACAACGTTACTCTATTCATTCACCGGCACCACAACGTTACTCTATTCATTCACCACAACGTTACTCTATTCATTCACCGGCACCACAACGTTACTCCATTCATTCACCACAACGTTACTCTATTCATTCACCGGCACCACAACGTTATTCTATTCATTCACCACAACGTTACTCTATTCATTCACCGGCACCACAACGTTATTCTATTCATTCACCACAACGTTACTCTATTCATTCACCGGCACCACAACGTTATTCTATTCATTCACCACAACGTTACTCTATTCATTCACCGGCACCACAACGTTACTCTATTCATTCACCGGCACCACAACGTTACTCTATTCATTCACCGGCACCACAACGTTATTCTATTCATTCACCGGCACCACAACGTTACTCTATTCATTCACCACAACGTTACTCTATTCATTCACCGGCACCACAACGTTACTCTATTCATTCACCGGCACCACAACGTTACTCTATTCATTCACCGGCACCACAACGTTACTCTATTCATTCACCACAACGTTACTCTATTCATTCACCACAACGTTATTCTATTCATTCACCGGCACCACAACGTTACTCTATTCATTCACCGGCACTACAACGTTACTCTATTCATTCACCGGCACCACAACGTTACTCTATTCATTCACCACAACGTTATTCTATTCATTCACCACAACGTTACTCTATTCATTCACCACAACGTTACTCTATTCATTCACCGGCACCACAACGTTACTCTATTCATTCACCGGCACCACAACGTTACTCTATTCATTCACCGGCACCACAACGTTACTCTATTCATTCACCGGCACCACAACGTTACTCTATTCATTCACCGGCACCACAACGTTACTCTATTCATTCACCGGCACCACAACGTTATTCTATTCATTCACCGGCACCACAACGTTACTCTATTCATTCACCGGCACTACAACGTTACTCTATTCATTCACCGGCACCACAACGTTACTCCATTCATTCACCACAACGTTACTCCATTCATTCACCACAACGTTACTCTATTCATTCACCGGCACCACAACGTTATTCTATTCATTCACCGGCACCACAACGTTACTCTATTCATTCACCGGCACCACAACGTTACTCTATTCATTCACCGGCACTACAACGTTACTCTATTCATTCACCGGCACCACAACGTTACTCTATTCATTCACCACAACGTTACTCCATTCATTCACCGGCACCACAACGTTACTCTATTCATTCACCGGCACCACAACGTTATTCTATTCATTCACCGGCACCACAACGTTACTCCATTCATTCACCGGCACCACAACGTTACTCTATTCATTCACCGGCACCACAACGTTACTCCATTCATTCACCGGCACCACAACGTTATTCTATTCATTCACCGGCACCACAACGTTACTCCATTCATTCACCGGCACCACAACGTTACTCTATTCATTCACCGGCACCACAACGTTACTCTATTCATTCACCGGCACCACAACGTTACTCTATTCATTCACCGGCACCACAACGTTACTCCATTCATTCACCGGCACCACAACGTTACTCTATTCATTCACCGGCACCACAACGTTACTCCATTCATTCACCGGCACCACAACGTTACTCTATTCATTCACCGGCACCACAACGTTACTCTATTCATTCACCGGCACCACAACGTTACTCTATTCATTCACCGGCACCACAACGTTACTCTATTCATTCACCGGCACCACAACGTTACTCTATTCATTCACCACAACGTTACTCTATTCATTCACCGGCACCACAACGTTATTCTATTCATTCACCGGCACCACAACGTTATTCTATTCATTCACCACAACGTTACTCTATTCATTCACCGGCACCACAACGTTATTCTATTCATTCACCGGCACCACAACGTTACTCTATTCATTCACCGGCACCACAACGTTATTCTATTCATTCACCACAACGTTACTCTATTCATTCACCACAACGTTACTCTATTCATTCACCACAACGTTACTCTATTCATTCACCACAACGTTATTCTATTCATTCACCACAACGTTACTCTATTCATTCACCACAACGTTACTCTATTCATTCACCGGCACCACAACGTTACTCCATTCATTCACCGGCACCACAACGTTACTCTATTCATTCACCGGCACCACAACGTTACTCTATTCATTCACCGGCACCACAACGTTACTCTATTCATTCACCACAACGTTACTCCATTCATTCACCACAACGTTACTCCATTCATTCACCACAACGTTACTCTATTCATTCACCACAACGTTACTCCATTCATTCACCACAACGTTACTCCATTCATTCACTACAACGTTACTCTATTCATTCACCGGCACCACAACGTTATTCTATTCATTCACCACAACGTTACTCCATTCATTCACCACAACGTTACTCTATTCATTCACCGTCACCACAACGTTACTCTATTCATTCACCACAACGTTACTCTATTCATTCACCGGCACCACAACGTTACTCTATTCATTCACCGGCACCACAACGTTACTCTATTCATTCACCGGCACCACAACGTTACTCTATTCATTCACCGGCACCACAACGTTACTCTATTCATTCACCGGCACCACAACGTTACTCCATTCATTCACCGGCACCACAACGTTACTCTATTCATTCACCGGCACCACAACGTTACTCCATTCATTCACCGGCACCACAACGTTACTCTATTCATTCACCGGCACCACAACGTTATTCTATTCATTCACCACAACGTTACTCTATTCATTCACCGGCACCACAACGTTACTCTATTCATTCACCACAACGTTACTCCATTCATTCACCGGCACCACAACGTTACTCTATTCATTCACCGGCACCACAACGTTACTCTATTCATTCACCACAACGTTACTCTATTCATTCACCGGCACCACAACGTTATTCTATTCATTCACCGGCACCACAACGTTACTCTATTCATTCACCGGCACCACAACGTTATTCTATTCATTCACCACAACGTTACTCCATTCATTCACCACAACGTTACTCTATTCATTCACCGTCACCACAACGTTACTCTATTCATTCACCACAACGTTACTCTATTCATTCACCGGCACCACAACGTTACTCTATTCATTCACCGGCACCACAACGTTACTCTATTCATTCACCGGCACCACAACGTTACTCTATTCATTCACCGGCACCACAACGTTACTCTATTCATTCACCGGCACCACAACGTTACTCCATTCATTCACCGGCACCACAACGTTACTCTATTCATTCACCGGCACCACAACGTTACTCCATTCATTCACCGGCACCACAACGTTACTCTATTCATTCACCGGCACCACAACGTTATTCTATTCATTCACCACAACGTTACTCTATTCATTCACCGGCACCACAACGTTACTCTATTCATTCACCACAACGTTACTCTATTCATTCACCGGCACCACAACGTTATTCTATTCATTCACCGGCACCACAACGTTACTCTATTCATTCACCGGCACCACAACGTTATTCTATTCATTCACCGGCACCACAACGTTACTCTATTCATTCACCGGCACCACAACGTTACTCTATTCATTCACCGGCACCACAACGTTACTCCATTCATTCACCGGCACCACAACGTTACTCTATTCATTCACCGGCACCACAACGTTACTCCATTCATTCACCGGCACCACAACGTTACTCTATTCATTCACCGGCACCACAACGTTACTCTATTCATTCACCGGCACCACAACGTTATTCTATTCATTCACCGGCACCACAACGTTACTCTATTCATTCACCACAACGTTACTCTATTCATTCACCACAACGTTATTCTATTCATTCACCACAACGTTACTCTATTCATTCACCGGCACCACAACGTTACTCTATTCATTCACCACAACGTTACTCTATTCATTCACCGGCACCACAACGTTACTCTATTCATTCACCGGCACCACAACGTTACTCCATTCATTCACCGGCACCACAACGTTACTCCATTCATTCACCGGCACCACAACGTTACTCCATTCATTCACCGGCACCACAACGTTACTCTATTCATTCACCGGCACCACAACGTTACTCTATTCATTCACCGGCACCACAACGTTACTCTATTCATTCACCACAACGTTACTCTATTCATTCACCACAACGTTACTCTATTCATTCACCGGCACCACAACGTTACTCTATTCATTCACCGGCACCACAACGTTACTCTATTCATTCACCGGCACTACAACGTTACTCCATTCATTCACCGGCACCACAACGTTACTCCATTCATTCACCGGCACCACAACGTTATTCTATTCATTCACCGGCACCACAACGTTACTCTATTCATTCACCGGCACCACAACGTTACTCCATTCATTCACCGGCACCACAACGTTACTCCATTCATTCACCGGCACCACAACGTTACTCTATTCATTCACCGGCACCACAACGTTACTCCATTCATTCACCGGCACCACAACGTTACTCCATTCATTCACCGGCACCACAACGTTACTCCATTCATTCACATTCTAGGCCCGGGCCTAGAATCTGCTATTTTTAAACAGCAGCTAAAGCATAACATAATGCTTAAAACACCCAAAATGGGTTAATCAGCCTGTTCTGTGATTCATCTATAAACAATGACCACTCCACACATAAATCTGTGGAGGCGGGCCTTACTGCCAAGCTACACCGGGCATGTGTGCGTTTGACGTATAAGCGCACTGCGCGCACACTGCCCCGTGGAGCGGGCCTGTGGAGCGGGCCTTACCGTGGACACGGGCACTGCCCCGGCGCCCGCGGCGGCATCGATGCGGGCCTGGGCCAGCGCCAGCGCCTGCCCGTTGACTCCCAGAGAGCTCTGCCTGGCGCCCACGATCTGCACGGGGATGTGAGGGGGTGGGGGCGGGGGGGCCACGCCGCTGCAGGGGGGAGGAGGGGGAGGAGGGGCGGGGAGGATGGGGGGAGGGTTCCTGGAGGGCAGCTGCAGGGGCAAGCAGCGGAGACCCTGCAAGAAGGTAGAGTTAAAAACATTCACTTTGAAAGAATATATATTCAAAGATTTGCGCCACAATCCTATAGTATTATACCCATTGCCACCAGGTGGCTGGAACGCACTTTCCGGTTTAAGGAACAACAACATCCGGGACTAGCTTTGACTGTGTGCAGCACTATCAGATGTCCGGATGTTAAGCGATCATTGTTTATTTTAATAACTACGTCAAATTAAGCTCTAATCAAGCCCAAAATATCGCATCTTACGCAGCGATGCACATAAAGACGGCGCGCGTGATCGCCCGTGCACGCGGCGGATTTCGGCCCGGTTTTAGGTAGATTACATCGGCCGTTAGCCAAACGAGCTAAAAGTTGCTACATTTTGTTATATTAAGCTCCCGATTACAGGGGATTAAACGATTGCGTTAAGCACGTGTGTGTGTTTGTGTGTTCAACAACACAGCCATGACGTTAAGCTGTGTGTGTGTGTGTGTGTTCAACAACACACACACAGCCATGTGAAATAACACTGACCGCTGTGAGGAGGCGATAGCTTGACCTCCATAGCAACGGTTGCTAAACTAGCGTTGGACAATTATTGGGATTTAGCGGAAGGGGGCTAATTTAGCGACGGTACCTGCAGGGTCTTGGGCTGAATGGGGACGGGCCCGTTGCCGTGGTGATGGTGGTGGTGGTGGTGGTAGGACGCCGCCGTGGGCTTGTTGTCGGGGCCGCCGGCGGGGGCAGGGGCGGCGCAGAGCGTGGCCTTCTGCAGCGGCTGCACCACCAGCGTCTGGGCGTGGCCTCCTCCTCCTCCTCCTCCGCCCGCCGGCTTGATGCTGCTGTTGTTGTTGTTGTTGGACGAGGAGGCGGGCACCAGGATGTGCGTGGCGGTGGCGGTGCCCCCTGCCGTGGTCACCGTGGTCAGAGCGCCCCGGGGCCCGTGCAGCAGGAGCTGGGACAGCGGGATGGAGGCGGAGGAGGAGGAGGAGGAGGTGGGGTGGTGGTGGAGGAGGTGGTGGTGTTGGTGTTGGTGGTGCTGGGGCGGTTTGAGGCTGGAGGAGGAGGAGGGCTGCGGGTAGGTGGGGATCTTGATGTGGGCGAGCGGAGGCTGCAGGGCGGGGCCCGGCTGGACGCCGGCGGCGGGGGGGCGGGTGGGAGACTGGGGGGTGCCGGTGGGCGGGGTCAGCGAGTAGGGAGCTGTGTGGGACCGTTTACAGTGTATGCATTTAGCAGACGCTCTTTAATCCAGAGTGATTTACAGTGTATGCATTTAGCAGACGCTCTTTAATCCAGAGTGATTTACAGTAAGCAAGAACAACACATGGTGAGACATCATGAATCATACCTAATACACAACGCGATGCAAAGCCATTTGTTTTTCAAATGGACGAAATGTATATAACGCTGAAGAGGTTTGGTGTATGTTTTAAATGTATATAACGCTGAAGAGGTTTGGTGTATGTTTTAAATGTATATAACGCTGAAGAGGTTTGGTGTATGTTTTAAATGTATATAACACTGAAGAGGTTTGGTGTCTGTTTTATATAACACTGAAGAGGTTTGGTGTGTGTTTTAAATGTATATAGTGTTGAAGAGGTTTGGTGTGTGTTTTAAATGTATATAGTGTTGAGGTTTGGTGTCTGTTTTAAATGTATATAGTGTTGAAGAGGTTTGGTGTATGTTTTAAATGTATATAACGCTGAAGAGGTTTGGTGTATGTTTTAAATGTATATAGTGTTGAAGAGGTTTGGTGTATGTTTTAAATGTATATAACGCTGAAGAGGTTTGGTGTATGTTTTAAATGTATATAGTGTTGAAGAGGTTTGGTGTATGTTTTAAATGTATATAACGCTGAAGAGGTTTGGTGTATGTTTTAAATGTATATAGCTCTGAAGAGGTTTGGTGTATGTTTTCTAAAAGAATAATCAAAATCTACAAAGTAACTAAAATGTTTCAAATAAAATGTAGTGGAGTAAAAGTATGAGCGCATTGCGATGAGCGTCTCACCGGAGTCACTCTTCTCTGGAGCCTCAGTCTTCACCCCGACGGCCTTGGGAGCAGACACACCTCGCATGGCTAGGTTCTGCACCTGGGAGGGGGGGGGGGGAGAGAGAGAGAGAGAGAGAGAGAGAGAGAGAGAGAGAGAGAGAGAGAGAGAGAATTTAGAATATCCGCTGCAATGTGATGTGAGTCTACTTCTAGATCAATGTGATGTGAGTCTACTTCTAGATAAATGTGATGTGAGTCTAGTTCTACATCAATGTGATGTGAGTCTAGTTCTACATCAATGTGATGTGAGTCTACTTCTAGATCAATGTGATGTGAGTCTACTTCTAGATCAATGTGATGTGAGTCTACTTCTAGATCAATGTGATGTGAGTCTAGTTCTAGGTCAATGTGATGTGAGTCTAGTTCTAGGTCAATGTGATGTGAGTCTACTTCTAGATCAATGTGATGTGAGTCTAGTTCTATATCAATGTGATGTGAGTCTAGTTCTATATCAATGTGATGTGAGTCTAGTTCTACATCAATGTGATGTGAGTCTACTTCTAGATCAATGTGATGTGAGTCTACTTCTAGATCAATGTGATGTGAGTCTACTTCTAGATCAATGTGATGTGAGTCTACTTCTAGATCAATGTGATGCGAGTCTACTTCTAGATCAATGTGATGCGAGTCTACTTCTAGATCAATGTGATGTGAGTCTACTTCTAGATCAATGTGATGCGAGTCTACTTCTAGATTAATGTGATGTGAGTCTACTTCTAGATCAATGTGATGTGAGTCTACTTCTAGATCAATGTGATGTGAGTCTACTTCTAGATCAATGTGTTGTGAGTCTACTTCTAGATCAATGTGATGCGAGTCTAGTTCTAGATCAATGTGATGTGAGTCTACTTCTAGATCAATGTGTTGTGAGTCTAGTTCTAGATCAATGTGATGTGAGTCTACTTCTAGATCAATGTGATGTGAGTCTACTTCTAGATCAATGTGATGCGAGTCTAGTTCTAGATCAATGTGATGTGAGTCTACTTCTAGATCAATGTGTTGTGAGTCTAGTTCTAGATCAATGTGATGCGAGTCTAGTTCTAGATCAATGTGATGTGAGTCTACTTCTAGATCAATGTGTTGTGAGTCTAGTTCTAGATCAATGTGATGTGACTCTAGTTCTAGATCAATGTGATGTGAGTCTACTTCTAGATCAATGTGATGTGAGTCTACTTCTAGATCAATGTGATGTGAGTCTACTTCTAGATCAATGTGATGTGAGTCTACTTCTAGAACAATGTGATGTGAGTCTACTTATAGATCAATGTGATGTGAGTCTAGTTCTAGTTCAATGTGATGTACGTGAGTCACATTTATAAACAACAGTTTATACATGGTTTATACAGGCTTATTGAAGGTAACTGTATATCACTAAACAACAGTTTATACAAATATATTTTTTCAGTGATTTTCTTAGTTTTAAGGGTAACGGGTTAGGGTTAGGGTTAGTGATTATTAGTGATTATATGGGTTAGTGATTAGTGATTAGTTAGTGATTATTATCACTTATTATCACTTCAGTGATGCTTGCGGAACTCGACTCCGTCTCGTTCCTGACCGCATCACTGTCGTGGCAATAATCACGTTAAACCACACCCTCTCTGTGATATTTCTTAATCGAGCTCCATCCTTACTTATAAAGTATAATGTCAAACTATAGTTGATGTTTATTTATATGTCAAACTGTAGTTGAGATGCATAGTTGTTGTTTATTTATATGTCAAACTATGTTGAGATGCATAGTTGTTGTTTATTTCTCCCAATTACAATTTAAATAGTTGACAACCCAAAAAGATGGAATTAGGCTTTTTGAGGAACAGCAATGTCCCTCCCTATGTCCCTCCCTATGTCCCTATGTCCCGATGTTTAGAGTACCAATAGGGGGTGCTGTCGCACCACTCGCTTCAGACTGGTCAGATTTTTTTTATATACAATTTTGATTGCATTTTGAGCAGGAAAACAACAACATGTGATTGGACAACACCTGGTCAGTTAAAACCATGTGACTGGACAACACCTGGTCAGTTAAAACCATGTGACTGGACAACACCTGGTCGTTGTCCGATTGGCTGCCGGTGCCGGAGGAGGAAGTGGGAGGAGCCACGTCCTGTTGCGGTTGTTGTTGTTGTTGTTGTTGTTGCTGCTGCTGGGTGACGGCCACGGCAGCGGTGGCCGTGCTGCCGGGCATGAAGATCAGCTGAGAGGAGATGGGCGCTCGCAGGGAGCGGTTCACCTTTAAATAATAACAATAACAACATGAAGATCAGCTGAGAGGAGGTGGGCGCTCACAGGGAGCGGTTCACCTTTAAACAATAACAATAACAATAACATGAAGATCAGCTGAGAGGAGATGGGCGCTCACAGGGAGCGGTTCACCTTTAAACAATAACAATAACATGAAGAAGACTGGCTACGCCCCCAGCCAGTGTAAAATACACGCTAACCTGAGACCTCTCGTGGCTTATTGCTTAAATAAAGCTTACCCTCAGGTACATTTGACCCTGTGCACCTGCCGTGCCGCTCAGCAGCACCGATTGGCTGATGGTGGACGTGGCGGAGACCCCCTGGCCAATGGGACGCGTCACGCTGGCTCCTCCCCCCGAGGTCGTAACATTCGCCTGCAAATGAAGGGGGGGGGGGGGGGGGGGGGGGGAATAACCCATTTGGGCCCGACGTCGGAATTCATAAAATGTCTAATTCTAAATCCTGACAGTTTTCTGTCAGGAATCGCGCCACAAGTATATACTTTAAGGGTACATACGGCTGTAGCAGACAGTGGTATAAGGGTGCTAGTAGAAGTATATACTTTAAGGGTACATACAGCTGTAGCAGACAGTGGTGTAAGGGTGCTAGTAGAAGTATATACTTTAAGGGTACATACAGCTGTAGCAGACAGTGGTATAAGGGTGCTAGTAGTAGTATATACTTTAAGGGTACATACAGCTGTAGCAGACAGTGGTATAAGGGTGCTAGTAGTAAGTATATACTTTAAGGGTACATACGGCTGTAGCAGACAGTGGTGTAAGGGTGCTAGTAAGTATATACTTTAAGGGTACATACAGCT
>NC_137878.1:41229875-41232375 GCF_963924005.1 Protomyctophum bolini | reverse complement strand
TAGAGCAGCAACAGCATCAAAAAGTTACAAGAAAAACACAAAATAGGTCGAAATGGGCTGATTTTCCTTAGCCCAAATTGCTCCCATTGGCATTCATTGAGTTGAGTGATTGACAGCTGAGATGACACGCCTGCTTGAATTAGTCGCCCTTGGGGCTAAAATCTCTCAGCCCCAAAGCCTATCGGAAGCTCTACTCAGCCCTAGGGCACACCTCAGGCCCGTGAGGTCATGGCCTTTGACCAATCCCAAGCCACCTATGCTTTGTTCTGTGAAAGTGAGAAGCGAGGTGAAGAAAGGGAGAATTAATAACAATGGCGGGGGGCGGAGGAATTCAAATGAACGAAGTGGATTATCTACTTTCAAATAAGTTTTCCCTTATGTCAACGGGAGAAAAGTTAGAAGTGAAGAGGCTGGGGGCACATCGTCCAAAGGATATAAAAATAACTCAAGTGGAAAAACGTCAAACTCGTACATTTTGCGCAAGTTGGTATGAAAAAGCTGAGTGGTTGACAGCGAGTGTTTCCAAAAAGGCCTTGTTTTGTTTTCCATGCTTGCTATTCGGGGGAGACACAGCCTGGACCCAAACAGGTATCATTGATTTGCATCATTTATCTTTACATGATCGCTGCTCAAATCATATTGGAAATTGCATCAAGCTGTCAATGTTTGGTAACGTCAATATCGCGACTCAACTTGATGAGGGCCACCGAATTTCAACACAGAGGCACAATGAGCTGGTGAAGAAAAACAGGCATGCATTGTCACGGATTGTGGACTCTATAACATTTTGTGGGACACATGAGCTCGCTTTACGGGGGTCAGACGAAACCGCGGCTTCATTACATAAAGGTGTGTTTCGGGATCTAGTGGATCGCTTCGCAATTTTAGACAGCCAGTTAGCTGAGTACCTTGACAGCACAAATGTTGCGAAATACACATCCAAGACCAGCCAAAATGAGCTGCTTGACTGCATGCTAGTAGTTTATGAACTGCAACTGGCTGAGGAAATTTCAAAGGCACCATTTGTGGCTGTGCAAGCTGACGAGACAACAGACGTGGCCTGCACATGTCAGTGCGTAATTGTGTTGCGCTACATCACTGCAGGCTGCTCCATTGTGGAGCGATTTTTGGGTTACTTCCCGTTAGTGGACAGAACTGCAGCGGGACTTGAACAACTGCTCACAGGAAGGCTTGAGCCATACCATTTGGAAAATAAATTGATTGCACAGACGCACGATGGGGCAGCAGTAATGAGCGGCGCGACTTCAGGCTTACAAGTCAGGCTGAGAGAAACATATCCACACGCGCACTTTGTTCATTGCTATGCACACCAGTTAAACCTCGTTATGCAGAAGGCTTGCTCAAATGTCAAACCCGTCCGAGTATTTTTTGCCAACATGACAGCCTTTGCATCATTTTTCTCCCAAGTCCACTAAGAGAACTGCAGTCCTGGATGAAGTGTGTGGCAGGAGGATTCCAGCAGCAGGGCAAACGAGGTGGAATTTTAAAAGCCGCACAGTCCACACCGTGTTTGAACAGAAAGATCATTTGAAAGAAGTGTTTGAAAAAATACAAAATGAAGAGTCTATGGATGATACTTCAATCAATCAAGCCCACGGACTGTCTGCATTGCTGGAGGAAGTGAACTTTCTTTTCTATTTATCATTTTTCCACTCTGCGCTGATGCATGTTGATATTCTGTACAACGTTATTCAAAAGCGAACCACAGATCCTATCAAAACTAGCAAGGCCCTAGATAATTTTCCCTCCTCCATAACTGGTCTAAAAGACAAGCTGGCCACAGATTACGCACAGGGAGAGGAAGAAGAGCCACCACAGGCAAACGCAACTGCAGCAGCACGGCCGCACAGGGGACCGCCGCCTGCTAATGTGACAAATTGCCAACAATGCTGTGACATAATGATTGAGCAGTCAAAGGTCCGCTTTTCCAAAGCGCAGCATTTAATTTCTTTTGAACTGATTGACAGTGCCAACTTTACAGACTTTAAGAAGTTTCCCCCAGAAGCAGTTGGACACGGCAAGTGAATATTATCCTATGATCTGCAAAGAGAAACTGAAGGGTGAGCTGATCGCGATGTACAGCAGTGCCGAGTTTGAGGGGATAAATTCTGCTATGTCTCTTTTGAAGAGTATAACTGAGAACAATCTTCACAAGACCTTTTCTGAAACCTTGAAATTGACCCAAATAGCCCTCACAACCCCCATGTCAAGTGCAGAGAGTGAGAGATGTTTCAGCACACTGAAGAGGATCAAGACGTTTCTCAGAAGCACAATGGGACAGGATAGGCTGAATGCCCTGGCTGCACTATCTATTGAACAGGAATTTGTCGCCAAGATACCAAACTACAACGACCTGGTGATTGATATGTTTGCATCCCAGAAAGGCCGTCGATGTGAGCTTCTCTTTAAATAAGGTAGGCCCACAAGCTGTGTGTGTGTGTGTGTGTGTGTGTGTGTGTGTGGCTGGCTGTGTGTGTGT
>NC_137878.1:41199875-41227375 GCF_963924005.1 Protomyctophum bolini | reverse complement strand
CAACATACACTGTTATGTTATGTTATGTGCATCATGTTGACTCTCTAAACTACAACATACACTGTTATGTTATGTGCATCATGTTGACTCTCTAAACTACAACATACACTGTTATGTTATGTGCATCATGTTGACTCTCTAAACTACAACATACACTGTTATGTTATGTGCATCATGCTGACTCTCTAAACTACAACATGCACTGTTATGTTATGTGCATCATGTTGACTCTCTAAACTACAACATACACTGTTATGTTATGTGCATCATGTTGACTCTCTAAACTACAACATACACTGTTATGTTATGTGCATCATGTTGACTCTCTAAACTACAACATACACTGTTATGTTATGTGCATCATGCTGACTCTCTAAACTACAACATGCACTGTTATGTTATGTGCATCATGTTGACTCTCTAAACTACAACATACACTGTTATGTTATGTGCATCATGCTGACTCTCTAAACTACAACATACACTGTTATGTTATGTGCATCATGTTGACTCTCTAATCTACAACATACACTGTTATGTTATGTGCATCATGTTGACTCTCTAAACTACAACATACACTGTTATGTTATGTGCATCATGTTGACTCTCTAATCTACAACATACACTGTTATGTTATGTGCATCATGTTGACTCTCTAAACTACAACATACACTGTTATGTTATGTGCATCATGCTGACTCTCTAAACTACAACATGCACTGTTATGTTATGTGCATCATGTTGACTCTCTAAACTACAACATACACTGTTATGTTATGTGCATCATGCTGACTCTCTAAACTACAACATGCACTGTTATGTTATGTGCATCATGTTGACTCTCTAAACTACAACATACACTGTTATGTTATGTGCATCATGTTGACTCTCTAAACTACAACATACACTGTTATGTTATGTGCATCATGACGACTCTCTAAACTACAACATACACTGTTATGTTATGTGCATCATGTTGACTCTCTAAACTACAACATACACTGTTATGTTATGTGCATCATGTTGACTCTCTAAACTACAACATACACTGTTATATGTTATGTGCATCATGATGACTCTCTAAACTACAACATACACTGTTATGTTATGTGCATCATGTTGACTCTCTAAACTACAACATACACTGTTATGTTATTTGCATCATGTTGACTCTCTAAACTACAACATACACTGTTATGTTATGTGCATCATGTTGACTCTCTAAACTACAACATACACTGTTATGTTATGTGCATCATGTTGACTCTCTAAACTACAACATACACTGTTATGTTATGTGCATCATGTTGACTCTCTAAACTACAACATACACTGTTATGTTATGTTATGTGCATCATGTTGACTCTCTAAACTACAACATACACTGTTATGTTATGTGCATCATGTTGACTCTCTAAACTACAACATACAATGTTATGTTATGTTATGTGCATCATGTTGACTCTCTAAACTACAACATACACTGTTATGTTATTTGCATCATGTTGACTCTCTAAACTACAACATACACTGTTATGTTATTTGCATCATGTTGACTCTCTAAACTACAACATGCACTGTTATGTTATGTGCATCATGTTGACTCTCTAAACTACAACATACACTGTTATGTTATGTGCATCATGTTGACTCTCTAAACTACAACATACACTGTTATGTTATGTGCATCATGTTGACTCTCTAAACTACAACATACACTGTTATGTTATGTGCATCATGTTGACTCTCTAAACTACAACATACACTGTTATGTTATTTGCATCATGTTGACTCTCTAAACTACAACATACACTGTTATGTTATTTGCATCATGTTGACTCTCTAAACTACAACATACACTGTTATGTTATTTGCATCATGTTGACTCTCTAAACTACAACATACACTGTTATGTTATGTGCATCATGTTGACTCTCTAAACTACAACATACACTGTTATGTTATGTGCATCATGTTGACTCTCTAAACTACAACATACACTGTTATGTTATGTTATGTGCATCATGTTGACTCTCTAAACTACAACATACACTGTTATGTTATGTGCATCATGTTGACTCTCTAAACTACAACATACACTGTTATGTTATGTGCATCATGTTGACTCTCTAAACTACAACATACACTGTTATGTTATGTGCATCATGTTGACTCTCTAAACTACAACATGCACTGTTATGTTATGTGCATCATGTTGACTCTCTAAACTACAACATACACTGTTATGTGTATCATGTTGACTCTCTAAACTACAACATACACTGTTATGTTATGTGCATCATGATGACTCTCTAAACTACAACATACACTGTTATGTTATGTGCATCATGTTGACTCTCTAAACTACAACATACACTGTTATGTTATGTGCATCATGATGACTCTCTAAACTACAACATACACTGTTATGTTATGTGCATCATGTTGACTCTCTAATCTACAACATACACTGTTATGTTATGTGCATCATGTTGACTCTCTAAACTACAACATACACTGTTATGTTATGTGCATCATGTTGACTCTCTAAACTACAACATACACTGTTATGTTATGTGCATCATGTTGACTCTCTAATCTACAACATACACTGTTATGTTATGTGCATCATGTTGACTCTCTAAACTACAACATACACTGTTATGTTATGTGCATCATGTTGACTCTCTAAACTACAACATACACTGTTATGTTATGTGCATCATGTTGACTCTCTAATCTACAACATGCACCGTTATGTTATGTGCATCATGTTGACTCTCTAAACTACAACATGCACTGTTATGTTATGACGTGCATCATGTTGTAACGATCGTAGCATATATTTGCACAGCGAGGTTTTTGCAGTACTTACAATTGAAATTGGCTCGACTTGTTGCATATGAATTAATGAACTTATAAAAACGATACGTGCATTTATATAGAGCTAGCAATGGGGGAGTTTATGCTACATTGAGGAGTGGACACTGACTGACACTGTGGTGGTAGTATAACCATTTAATTCTAGCATGTTTGGCTAATGGCTAGCAGCAGCTGAGCTGCAGCTGTGTGTGTGTGTGTGTGTGTGTGTGTGTGTGTGTGCGTATAACGGTACAGTGTATAACAACAAACACGTACAACAATCCTTACCGTGCGGTGACTCCGGGGATGATGTGTCCTCTATAAACCAGCAGGACTGCATGAGACGGTCTCGGTTAACGAAGACATCATCAGCTGCGCGGTTGCTTTGATCTAATAAATCTATACAAAAGAAATGTGGTGTATATTCTTCTTATATATCAACGGGCAGGTTTTGCAGCCTGCACAGCCGATGTTGTTGTTATGATGTGTATATGTGCTGTTTTTGCATCATATTATAAATGGTTGTTGCAGCTGATCTGGTGGAAACGCCTCCTTCCTTATTTTTTTTCTCTCTTTCCGGGGCTGTTGCTTTTTATTTTTTTTAATTATTATTTTTTTGCTCTGCCTTTTCCGTCGCAGTGGAATGACGGTGGAGGGGGGATTATTTATATATGTATGTATTTATTTATTGTGTACAGTGTGTGTGTGTGTGTGTGTGTGTGTGTGTGTGTGTGTGTGTGTGTGTGTGTGTGTGTGTGCGTGCGTGTGCGTGTGCGTGTGCGTGTGCGTGTGCGTGTGCGTGTGTGTGTGTGTGTGTGTGTGTGTGTGTGTGTGTGGACACAACGACCAAACATAACGGTCTGCAATGTCGTGGTGTCATGGTTTTTCACATTATAATGTACCCTTATAACTTAAGGCCTTTTCCCCCTTGGTACCCCTATATGCTGATGTCCTGTGTTGACTAATATAGTTGTGTATATCCGTGCGTCTCTAAATGTTTTGATGAATTGAATGATCGGCCCTATATTGTAAACAAACAATTAAGGGTAATGCTTTATTGTGTCGTCCACTCACTCACAGTTAACAGTTTTTGTTATTTGTTGTACTTGAAATGTATACTGAAATTCTGCAATCAATCAATCAATCAATCAAGTAGGCCTACATCTTTTGATTGATTGAAATATTTATTAACAGTTTGTAGAATTACAGTATACATTTTAAGCACAAACTCAATACTAAGACTGTAAACTGTGAGTGGAAGACCCAATTAAGCATTACACTTGTTTACAACAGGGTCCACCTTGTTCAATTCATCAAAACATTTAGAGACGTACAAATAGACACTTCTATGTAGTTAAAGAACAGAACAGGAATTCATCATAAAGGAAGCAAAAGGGGAAAAGAAACATATACAGTGAGGGGGAAAAATGGGGGGGGGGGATTGAGATTTTACGGGGGCCAGTTTGGAATTGCAGCCGTCCGTATAGGTGCCCTTTGAGAGCGGTTTTGAAGGAGTCAAGGGATTCACATGTCTTAATGACTGTTGGTAGGGCGTTCCACATTTTGGTGGCATATAGGAGCGAAAATAATTTAGTCCCTTGTTGGTGCCGAATCTGGGTTGTACATGGTTTGTTGCACTCCCTCTGGTGTTGTGGGTGTGGACTTCGTTTATACATTAATCAATACATGCTTGTATACATAATAGTTCCTTTTTGCTCAAACAGAGCATCCATCTGGCTTGGAAAGTTGGAATGAGCAACAGAAACCCTTAAAATAGTAAATTTATATATAATATAATATATATATATATATATATATATATATATAGCGTTTATCCAAGGTGCTTTACAGAGATTGTGCATTACATTCACACATTCACACACACACACACACACACACACACACACACACACACACACACACACACACACACACACACACACACACACACACACACACACACACATTCACACACACACACACACACATTCATACACCGAGGCGGAGGAAACCATGCAAGGCACCAACAACCAGCACATCGGGAGCAGTCAGGGGTTCAGTGCCTTGCTCAAGGACGCTATATAACTCTGGGGGAGCCCACAGGGATCGAACTGTGGTTCCCATCCGGCCACTCTACCGCTGACCCATCTGAGAGATGGCGAGCTCCAACACTGGTCTGGATTGGACCCTACAAAAGATCTATTAACCCATTCTGAACGGGAACCCGTTTTGGTGTTGGCATCATGTTATGCTTTAGCTATTGAAAAATAGCAGATCTACAAGCTCATAGCGCGCCACCGAGTGGCGCGATACGAGCTTGTAGGTCTGCTATTTTTGAAAAATCGAAGAACGACTGACATTTTTTGAATCTGATCTCAGGTCAGAATGGGTTCATCAGACCAGTGTGTGTGTCCAGTGGAAACCTCGCATGAATCTGATCTCAGGTCAGAATGGGTTATTAGAAGAACACACTATAAATAATTACTATAGGCCCTATACTGTAAATCCCTGGAACATGTGACGCGTTTAAACCTAAACACCATGTGTGTAATAATGAAATGCAAAGTGTTTATTAATATTCATACAATACAGTAGAACACGAGTTCACTCAAACACCTCACGAGAACACCTAGTGTTTGAATTCTAAACACCTATAATATGACTGACTTTGATTGTAAAAACTAAACACGTTTATGTGTTTAAAAAGTGTTACGGGCGATTAAACATGTTCTTCTGTTTATAATCTAAAACACTGTGACACGTTTAAAAAGTGTTACAAATGATGTGTTTAAAACAGTTTATAATATATAGAAGAAAAAAACAACTCAGTATCTTTGATACACGATATAATTTATTTATCAACATTATATTCATTTATTATGTACAACCACAAGTGAATAAACCAACTTTAGGGTGCATCGGTGGTGGGTGGAACAACTTATACGTATAGTGAAAATATGGCAAAAAATATATATATATATAAATACAATATTCATATTCAGTTCACGATGACATCCTTAGAGGCACAATGTCAACAGATGTCACTCTAACACAGTCTGGGCATTAAAACCTCCCTGCATTTGGCATTCCAGAGGTTCTCAACCTATTTGGGCCTATAATAAATAATCATATTTGAACTGGGGACCCCCCTCAAAATAATCATATTTGAACTGGGGACCTCCCTCAAAATAATCATATTTGAACTGGGGACCCCCCTCAAAATAATCATATTTGAACTGGGGACCCCCCTCAAAATAATCATATTTGAACTGAGGACCCCCCTCAAAATAATCATATTTGAACTGGGGACCACCCTAAAAATGATCATATCTGAACTGAGGACCACCCTCAAAATAATCATATTTGAACTGGGGACCCCCCTCAAAATAATCATTGAACTGGGGACCCCCCTCAAAATCATCATATTTGAACTGGGGACCCCCCTCAAAATAATCATTGAACTGGGGACCCCCCTCAAAATAATCATATTTGAACTGGGGACCCCCCTCAAAATAATCATATTTGAACTGAGGACCCCCCTAAAAATGATCATATTTGAACTGAGGAACGCCCTAAAAATGATCATATTTGAACTGAGGACCGCCCTCAAAATAATCATATTTGAACTGAGGACCACCCTAAAAATAATCATATTTGAACTGGGGACCGCCCTCAAAATAATCATATTTGAACTGGGGACCCCCCTCAAAATAATCATATTTGAACTGGGGACCCCCCTCAAAATAATCATATTTGAACTGGGGACCCCCCTAAAAATGATCATATTTGAACTGAGGACCGCCCTAAAAATGATCATATTTGAACTGAGGACCCCCCTCAAAATAATCATATTTGAACTGGGGACCGCCCTCAAAATAATCATATTTGAACTGGGGACCCCCCTCAAAATGATCATATTTGAACTGGGGACCCCCCTCAAAATAATCATATTTGAACTGGGGACCACCCTGTTGTGAGCTTGTAGATCAACTATTTTCACACATCCAATCAGCATCCTGATTACAAGAACAACCAATCAGCATCCTGATTATAAGAACAACCAATCAGCATCCTGATTATAAGAACATGAATCATTGTCCCATTTTTCCTCATTATTGGCAGAATCTTCAAACACACTTAAGCATTTTGACAGACATCCCTTTATCCCTCTATAACAGACACATAAATATAGCTGTGGTTTACCAAACCTCTGTTATCACAGACACATAAATATAGCTGTGGTTTACCAAACCTCTGTTATAACAGACACACATAGCTGTGGTTTACCAAACCTCTGTTATAACAGACACACATATAGCTGTGGTTTACCAAACCTCTGTTATAACAGACACACATATAGCTGTGGTTTACCAAACCTCTGTTATCACAGACACACATAGCTGTGGTTTACCAAACCTCTGTTATCACAGACTATAACAGACACACATCTAGAGCAGTGATTTACCAAACCTTTCAGCCCAAAACAACCCAAAGGTAAAGTGTGGCGTCTGTTCCCCTGCAGCCCGGGACCCAAACCTTATACAAATGCATTGTGGATTAAAGTATAAGCCCTATTTTGTATTCTTATTTATTTTTCATCACATTTCTGAAATTGTTTTTGACCCATTTTGGTCCATGACCCAAAAATGGATCCCGACCCGAAACGTTAACACAGAGAAAGCGATGGGAAGTTCACACACACACACACACACGCACGCACGCACGCACGCACGCACGCACGCACGCACGCACGCACGCACGCATGCACGCGCACACACACACACACACACACACACACACACACACACACACACACACACACACACACACACACAGTGAGGCACAAACAGCAGTCGTGACAATGTCAAAGTGTATGAAATATACATTTAGACATTTAACAGTATACAACTATAGAATAATAACTATATATAATATATATATAATAATAATAACTATATATAATAACTAATAACTAATAGAACATAAAGACACACAAACAAATAAAATAAGTCCAACAGGCAATTATTATTATATGATGATGAAAGCATGTGAGGTTATAATTACACAGGGCCATATTCAGGGTTGATATATAACTTAAATTATAGTCACATGCCAAATTAATTTGAATTTTAATTTGATAAAGGAACAATATAATTATTCTCAATTCTGGTCCATGATGCTTCAGTATGATGCTGGTTTAACAGACCTGAGTATACCTGGCATAGCTAAATTAACCCTATTTTTAGACTTCATATTAAAGGTTGAAAAGTGGTCCTTTAGTTTAACACACATATACAGGTTCCCTTTCGGACTCTCTCTGCCTTTAATATCCCTTAGCAGCTGTTATAGGTGCGCATCGGGCCTTCGTTAAAGTGTTTCGTGACATGTTTTTGAAAAGAATAAATACAAATAAAAACGTTTCTTTTTTTCCCCTAACATTTCCACATTTCTAATGTCGTTTAATTGCTTTTCACACTCACACACACACACACGCATGGCTTTCATACGAGAACACATGAACGGAACAAACAACCAATGCCTCGTGTAATCTGAAAAGACCGAAATTTGTACTTTTACTTCATTACAATTAATTAAAATTTTTAGCTACTATAGTTACTTTGGAGATTTAAATTTTGTTATTAGAAAACATACATTAACCACTTCAATGCTGTACATTTTGGCAATTTGAAAATAGCCGATCTACAGGAACTGTGAGCTTGTAGATCGGTTATTTACAATAGATTTTGTATACACATTTTGAACTGGGACATTCTGCAATATGAGTATACTTTTAACATTTAGTACTTTAAGTACATTTTGATTCTGATACTTTTGTACTTTTAGTACATTTTAAATTCCGTACTTTTACGTGTAGCGTATAAGTACTTCTAAATTGCAATATTGGTGCTTTTACTTAAGTAAAACAATTGAGCACTTTGAGCTGTGAGAAAGGAACGCTTAAAAGGAAGGAGAGAGTAGTTATTGATTATGAGTTACCTTCTGGGCTCTGTTATGACCGGATGAGTGGATTAGTTATGATAGTTATTAGTTATGATAGTTATTAGTTATGATAGTTATGTTATGACCGGATGACCGGATGAGTGGAGTCGGGTCACAAATTATTCCTAATAACATAATGTTCTTTTCAACTCTTCTCTCTTCTCTCCTCTCTCTCTCTCTCTCTCTCTCTCTCTCTCTCTCTCTCTCTCTCTCTCTCTCTCTCTCTCTCTCTCTCTCTCTCTCTCTCTCTCTCTCTCTCTCTCTCTCTCTCTCTCTCTCTCTCTCTCTCCACCGCACACAAACAAATGACTGGTTTCAAGTCAACAAGAAAATAAAAAAATAAATAGCATTCTGATTCTTCAGTCTTTCATAATGTATATAAAAAAAATACATTTTCACAAACTATAATACTGACCCTGTGGAGGTTTGAGTGCATAAGGTAACTCAGTATATGGTTTGGGGTTTGGGGGGGGGGTATACATGTATAGTGCTCGTTTAAAAAATACATTATTTTTTATTTGGGACAATCTTATGCGCCACTTGGGGCGGGAACACATTTTGGTGTTTTAGCATTATGTCATGCTTTAGCTATTGAAAAATAGCAGATCTACAACCTTGTCCCCCATATATGGGGACTATAGGTTGGTCTCCCCTTGTCCCCCATATATGGGGACTAGGTTGGTCTCCCCTTGTCCCCCATATATGGGGACTAGGTTGGTCTCCCCTTGTCCCCCATATATGGGGACTAGGTTGGTCTCCCCTTGTCCCCCATATATGGGGACTAGGTTGGTGGAGGGTGTGTAGAGCCCAGGATCACATTAGATGATTGACACAGGGGTGAAAAACTCAATGTAGGAAGTATGGAAGTATTTGGACCCCAAGTTGTTAAAGTGGTTAAAGTGTCAGGGTTTTTTTTTTAACCACCATCAAAGTGAACATGAGCGACCGGGAGTATGCTGTGCTGTGCCGGCCTGGGAGTGAAGTGAGCATGTGTGGAGAACTTAATAAACAATAAAACACACAATACTGAACACAACAACCGTACGTGCGTGAGTGGAATGTTCCAGAGCCGTGCAACACATCACCATCACCACTACAGTAGAGCAGAGTACACCATCCACCGTCCACAAGCACAGTACAGTACAGTACAGTACAGTACGTCAGTACACAACAGTATCAGTATAGTACAGCATATACACAACGACACTGTGACCCTTGCAGTGTTGTATATATAGGCTTCATGCCTCGCATTGACAAAATCGTATTTTTCTTTAACCCATTCTGAACGGGAACCCGTTTTGGTGTCAGCATCATGTTATGCTTTAGCTATTGAAAAATAGCAGATCTACAAGCTCGTAGCGCGCCACCGAGTGGCGCGCTACGAGCTTGTAGGTCTGCTATTTTTGAAAAATCGATGAACGACTGACATTATTTTAAAATCTGATCTCAGGTCAGAATGGGGTTAATCAGACCAGTGTGTGTCCTAGTGGAAACCTCGTATGAATCTGATCTCAGGTCAGAATGGGTTAATAGTATATCATGGCAAGTTCAAAACAACCTATAAGCATCTGCACCTTCCGTTGGGATCTATTTCAGAGCCATATAGTATCCTCAGATTGAAGAACTCCCGAATCGGTTCCAATCGTATTTTTGGAACCGTTTTTTTTAATTATTTTTTTTATCACACTGTCAGAGCTGGTTATGTGGACTGGGCGTCTGCTATGCAATTACTGTACCGGTGGTTTCTAAAACGTGTTAATGTCACTCTGAAAGAGTATACAGATTTAGCCATTACAGTTACAGTCGATTTGGAAGTCCCTGTAGGAATCATTAAAGGAAAACCATTTAAGGAAATGGGACCGTTAAAGAGAAAATCGTTAAGGGAACTGGAATGGTTAAAATCCCAAAGGGTTCCCAACGCTATCGCTATCTCTCCACCTCGAGATGCTGCACTGGTGAAGAAATCGAGTGTCCCGAAGAAGAATAATAAGGCTATATATATTCTGAACACGAATCAAATTATATCAAATGATTATGCAGAGCTTTTCTTTTCCTTTTTTTCCCTTTTTTCTTTCTTCATTTGTTTGAAGAAAAACACGATTTTAAAACTCAACAACAAGATACAAATCCCGTGTCAATATGCTTTCTTTTGCAGTGTATAGGTACAGTAGGCAGGTATACTGTATACTGTACAGGTTTACTGTATACATAAATACATATTCATGAAAAAGTGCAGCGTGGGGTACAAACATATACGAACGTCAGAACGTACTTACAGCAATTATTCAAAAGACCACGACGTCAAATAGAAAATAAGACTTTTCTTCACATGTTTAACTTTAACACGCACAACACATACCGTGATATATTTATATATATATATATATATATATATATATATATATATATATATATATATATATATATATATATATATATATATATATATATATATATATATATATATATATATATATTTCTCATAAGCTTTATCACATCTATACACATCATGGATAATGTTTGGAAAAACACCGATACAATCAATCTGTAGAAGACTTTGAAGAGTAGGCTACTGTTCCAAGACAATAACTATTGGCATAAAATAAAATAAAACCCCAAAAAAAAACACATGAACTGAAATCAATCATTTAGTATTTCTAGTACAGGGCATATAGTTTATAGGCATTGTTTTTGGCTCCCAAAATCAGTCTTGATTTTTTCCCCGTAGAGAGATTTACAAAATGTGTTATATGAATTATTTTAAGCCTATAATCAAGCCATCCATGATCCTATTATGGTGAATCATGACCCTGAAAATGTGGAAAATAATAACAATAATTATCATATTGAATAATATGATACACTAGCGCCACCTGGTGGTCACCAGTTTAGGCTCTGAGTGCCAATTCTCCCGTTATAAAGAAAGAAAGAATTTGTAATTCTATTATGCATGTAATGTGCATGATGTCATCACCTGTACACCAGATTAGAGGAATTTTCAAAATAGGATAAAAAAATAAAAATAAATATATATATATATATTTTTTTCTCCAGGGAGAGACGTCTTGACGCCCGTGGCATCCATTCTTAATAGGCAATTAGACGTCTTGACGTTTATGGCTACTACACAGTTTTAATAAATGCCCTTTGTTTAGTGTTCTTTACAGAATCAAAGGTCACGATGATTCATGATGGTCATCGTCATGATTCAACAGAATTCTGGATGGCTTGATTATTACGTTAACATAATTGATTAGAAGTATTTTGTTTTGTATAAATCTCTCTGTGGAAAGATGAATTGGAGATGTATATCAGTGGTGCCAGATAACCAGGGTACCCAGCTATGTGCCCTATATTATGGGGTCTGTGGGCGTTATACAATTGTTTCAGAAATAATAATTAATTCATTAATAATAATAATTTCACCGAAGACGAAGGACTTTAAAGATAAAAAAAGCACCATGACTTGTTTTGAACCATCATTCTTTATCGAGACAAAATTGTAATTTGCTGGAACGGAACTCTTCATTTAAGTTAAAAAAAAAAAAAAGTAAAATCCTTCTCCGTAGAATGATTTAGAAGTTCGACCCATAAGTTCAGTTCAGAATCCGTTTTCCTTCTCTTAAAACCTTCCATCATAATGCTCTGCTCTAACCTGACTCTTCCAGATGGGGGCGGTATTGAGCTCTGCTCGGTTCTGCCCCAAATGTTCATCATTTAAGCTGATCGTCACTTTTGTGCACTCGGAAATATAACTCTAGCCCAAGATAGATTTAGTATAAGTATGAGACTAACTAATAAGTTCTTTATATAAAGTGAGGTACGAGACACTTTGCGAATTTGAAAATAGCTCTTATTCCGTCGTATAGGACAATTGGAAGGAGAAGCATGTGTAAATACCAATAATACTGTGCAAGTATATACTTGAATCGGGGATATTACAGTATTTAGGTCCTATCTCAAATCTAAGTACTACAGTATACTATGTATAAGGATTTGTATTGAATACTAAAAAGGGTATTATTGTGTATTTGCAACATTTCCCCATGTCTTAATAATATGTACGTATAGGTTATCACAATAGAATAATGCTAAGGCATAAACAGAAGGTTAATCTCAGCTGTTAGCATGTTAGCATGTTCCTAGTATAATTCCCTGCAGTGTCCGAAGTCTCATTCCCCCCCCCCCCCCCCCCAATAAAACGTTTTAAAGTGATTTAGAGAGTACAATGTTAAACGCAATACTGTTTTAGCTCAGGTATTAATAAATATCTTCACACGTAATAAATTATTATTATTATAGTTGAAAGCTCTTGCTTTGGTGCATGTCACATGTCTTTTTCATGAGTTGATTGGAGGAGATTTTCAGCCGGCTTTAATGCCTTCTATCAGGCTGACATCAGGCTTAAATGCCTTCTATCAGGCTGACATCAGGGGGTGAAATAAATAGAGAGACTATATGCATAAATAAGATTTATACACTATTCCCTATTTGGTTTTTCTCTCTCTCTCCCTCCCTCTCTCTCTCTCTCTCTCTCTCTCTCTCTCTCTCTCTCCCTCTCTCTTTTTAACGTGCCGGTCCGGGGTTACGAACTATAGCGACCTTCCGATATCAAGACCGCTCCGCAAACCGTTCGGCCCACCGCTGCCTCAACCCTCTCTCTCCCCTCCCTCTCTCTCTCCCTCTCTCCTCTCACTGAGTAGAACTTGTTGTGAATCTTTGGGTGTTTTGGAAATTATGAATCGATTTTTGAACAACGTACATAACGCCACGGAATCGCAATTCTAATTCCAATCGATTTTTTTAACTTGCTACCATGAATTCCACGATGAATATAACTCTCTCTACAAGCTAATTACAGTAAATCCATTCTATTGCGCTCATCGTCTTGACCAGCGTTAGTGTTGCACTTTGCTTCAAGGGCTACAGCAACCGTATATATTGTTAATATATATACTCTATTGTGGACACAAAAGACAATTTGGATGGCATTGCCCTTCAACCCTCCCTAACATATAGCATTCTGATAAAAGTCGGTTTAACTATAAATATACACTTCTGAGTTTATGCATTTTTTTTTGCCAGGCGCAAATTCTAGAATTCCTCACTTTGGCATTGTGTCTGTAGGAAGCCCTCTATCTGGTTGGATCAGGTCCAACGGCCCTCTATCTGGTTGGATCAGGTCCAACGGGCCCTCTATCTGGTTGGATCAGGTCCAACGGCCGAAGCAGAACAGTTTAGTCAAACAAAATCCCTTTTTTCTTTTTCCCTTTTAGACCAGTTGCATGTTGACGCACGCTTCTGAAAAGATCAGAGGATTCAGAAAATTCAGGAAAATATATGAATATATCAATGAATATATCAATGAATATATCAATGAATATATCAATGAATATATAGCTGCTGCATCGTATTGCGTTGGGAAAAAAACACACTTTTTTTTTTACTAACAATCTAATATCTATTTCCTGAATAAATATAACTTTCATAACAGAATAAATAAAAAAAAAGATGCATGTGCATCCGATCCGTCCGTGTTCTCCCTCTTATATCTCCCTCCACGCTGGCCTTTCGCCCTCCGGGGGCTGGGGCCGGAACTGCATCTGAACTTCATGGAATGACCGAGTGTATGTATATGTATATATATATATATATATATATACAGTATATATATATATATATATCGCTGTGCAGCAGTGTGTCGTTTTTCCACACATCCAACACATCGTATAAGCGCCCATTTCTTTTCAAACTCAACGCGACGGCGCATATACTGCCGACGCACCATGTTGTTGCGATGTGAGGTAAGCCGGAAATGTGTGTTGAAAAAGTCAGTGGGAGCGGTACGGCATCCCTGCACACCTCCCTATCGACAGTAGTAGTAAAGTCAGTGGGAGCGGTGCAGCATCCCTGCACACCTCCCCTATCGACAGTAGTAGAATCATCATCAAAGCTTCTTCGCCGCTGGTAGATTCTAAACTGCGTCCCCTCCCCTCCCACAATCCTCCCCATACCCTCCCCCTGCGTGCCCCCCCCCCCCCACACACACACACACACACTCACACGCTCCCAAGGGCGGTAAAAAGCGAAGAGAAACGGACATTCCATTAAAAGGAGTTGTTCGAAACGTCACAGAGGATTTAAAAAAGAAAAGCCAGCTGAGGCGGAGGCGGCTTTGCTATATAGAAATAACTATAGCGTTCTATTATGTGCAGTTCTATCTATCTATCTCTAGGGTTCTATGGCTCTACCGTACGTTGGTTCTGTGGTTCTAACAGCTGTCCTCTAGTGGTCTACAACCCCCACCCCCCCCCCCGTAGCAGGTGACGACGTAATGGTGTTTTTTCCGTATGACCATTTTTCTTTTCTCCGTCGCTTCTGAACCTCCATTCAATAAACTCTCCTAAAACCCCGCCTCCCGTTTCATCTCCCTCGCATGCACGCACACGCACAGCAGACGCACACACACACGCACACACACACACACACACACACACAAACGCGCGCGCACACACACCACACGCACACACACACAACGCACACACACACGCAACAAACACACACGACAAACGGCCAGTCTTCTACACGCTATCCTGCACGACGGTGGAGTTGGACCTATCCTCCAGTGGCGTGTTCTCGCTGGCGGGGGCGGGGGCGGCGGCCACCAGCGGGACCTTCTCCTTGAGCGGGGGGGAGCCGGGCAGCACCGTTGTGGTCACGGTGGCGCCCGACGTGGTGGTGGTGAGGTCGCCGCCGGGGGCCTCCACGCACCCCCCCCCGCCGCCGCCACCGGCGTTGGAGGACGGGGGCGGCGGGCCGAAGCAACGGGCGATCTCGTCGAACGTCTTGCCGCGCGTCTCGGGCACCTTGAAGTTACGTGAAGACGGGTGAAGAACACCAGGAAGATGGCGAAGATGATGAAGACCCACGGCCCGCACAGCTCCTGAGAACGGGCGAGTGGGGGGGGAGAGAAGGAGATAGAATATCAGGGTAGGTAGGTACCCTCACATGTTCTCCCCGTGTCCCCTAGGGTAGGTACCCTCACATGTTCTCCCCGTGTCCCCTAGGGTAGGTACCCTCACATGTTCTCCCCGTGTCCCCTAGGGTAGGTACCCTCACATGTTCCCCCCGTGTCCCCTAGGGTAGGTACCCTCACATGTTCTCCCCGTGTCCCCTAGGGTAGGTACCCTCACATGTTCCCCCCGTGTCCCATAGGGTAGGTACCCTCACATGTTCCCCTTTCCGTACGACCTTTCCGATATCAAGACCGCTCCGCAAACCGTTCGGCAATCGGCCACACAACAAATACCCGAGCTCGCCTCCCCTCCCCTCCCCTCGTCTCCCCTCGTCTCCCCTCACCTCCCCTCGCCTCGCCTCGCCTCGTCTCACCTCCCTCGCCTCGCCTCGTCTCGCCTCGCCTCGCCTCGTCTCACCTCCCCTCGCCTCGCCTGCGTCTCGCCTCGCCTCGCCTCCCCTCCCCTCCCCTCGCCTCCCCTCCCCTCCCCTCCCCTCCCCTCCCCTCCCCTCCCCTCCCCTCCCCTCGCCTCCACCCCCCCTCGCCTCGCCTCCCCTCCCCTCCCCTCGTCTCCCCTCGTCTCCCCTCCCTCCCTCGCCTCCCCTCCCCTCCCTCCCCTCCCCTCCCTCGCCTCCCCTCCCCTCCCCTCCCCTCCCCTCGTCTCCCCTCGCCTCCCCTCCCCTCGCCTCCCCTCCCCTCCCCTCCCCTCCCTCCCCTCGCCTCCCCTCCCCTCCCCTCCCCTCGTCTCCCCTCGTCTCCCCTCCCCTCCCCTCGCCTCCCCCCCTCCCCTGGCCTCCCCTCGCCTCCCCTCCCCTCCCTCGCCTCCCCTCCCCTCCCCTCCCCTCCCCTCCCCTCCCCTCGCCTCGCCTCCCCTCCCCTCCCTCCCCTCCCCTCCCCTCCCCTCGTCTCACTCACAACTAATTTGGGGAAGCTGATTCCAACGATGAAGTTGGCCGTCCAGTTGGAGCAGCCGGCGACGGCCATGGCGGCGGGCCGCGGGCCCTGGGAGAACAGCTCGGCCACGATGAACCAGGGGATGGGCCCGGGGCCCAGCTCGAACATGGCCACGAACAGCATCACCGCCAGGATGGCCACGTAGCTCATCGCCGGGATGTATTTCTGGAGCATGAGAGAGAGAGAGAGAGAGAGCATGTTCATTTAGTTGACTAAAGCATAGTCTGGATTTTCGGTGGTTTGGTTTAGTTTAGTTTATTTAGGATCCCCATTACCTGTTACACCTGGCAACAGCTATTCTACCTGGGGTCCTCACAGAATAATATACATGCAAAAATTGTAATAAAAACAACATTACAGATATCTGTCACGATTCTGTCTGTTTAATACCTTTTATTATGTCCTAGTGTTTCCTGTTTTCCCTAGTTACTGTTTCCTGTCTTGTCTCACCTTACTAGTTTTCCCCACCTGTGTCCTGTTCGTCTCCCAGCCAATCCCTGCGTTGATTGTTAGTTCTGTTATCCTGTGTCTATTTAAACCCTCAGTCCCTTGTGTTCCCTGCCAGATCTTAAATGTTCTTACAGTGTTTAGTCCTAGTTATATGTTCTCCTAGTGTTCTTTGTATTCTCCTGCGTTCTCTTGTGTTCCTGTGTTTCAGTAGCCCCCATTTAATGTCAAACTGGGCATCCTTTTCAGATGGGGTCTTGCCCTGAAAATGAAATTTGAAAACGGTAATGAAATGAAAATGAATTGTGAAAATGAATTATGGTCATTAACCCACTCACCAATAGGAGGGATATGGTCATGAGCACAGCGGCGATAGACATTCCAGCCAATCCAGCAGGTGTAGGGTCCTTCGTCCCGCCTTCTCGACCAGGAAGAGCTGGATGGTCACGAGGAGGAATATAGAGATAGGTTTGATGTGATACGTGACTGGCAAACACATGCATAATAGGCTACCGGAATTGTTAAACGTAACAGTTAACAAGCAGGTGAAAATTCTATCATTGGGCGGTTTTCTGCGAATGTAATGTTGTCTGTCCCCACGTGCACGGAACGCGCACGTGGGGCGGTTAAAAAAAAGAGAATCATCACAGAGAATCATCTCTGCTTTTGCATGTGATTAAATGTAATAGTATAGGGTACATCATATCATTGGACTTAACCCATTCTGGATGGGAACCCCTGTAGGTGTTTTAAGGGTTATTATGTTATACTTTAGATATTAGATATTAGATATTTAGATAGCAGATCTACAAGCTCACGAGCTTGTAGATCTGCAATCTTTTGAAAAATCGTGAAAATGTTGATTGATCGTTTTATAGGCTATGGTTGTGGACTTCAGGACTTGTGGTTGTTCGTGCGGACAGTGTGTGCAGTGTGTGTGTGTGTGTGTGTGTGTGTGTGTGTGTGTGTGTGTGTGTGTGTGTCACACACACACACACACACACACACACACACACACACACGTGTAGACACAGTACTTACAGACACAATGGTGAAGATCACGTTGACTATTCCAGCTCCGATGGTGGCGTAGATGGGCTTCTTGACCCCCGCAGAGTCAAAGATACCTGTGGAATAGTAAAACACCTGAGAGAGAGAGAGAGAGAGAGAGAGAGAGATGGACAACATTTAGCTTTTTATCACTGGTTTTGTATAGGACGGTATGGCTATATTTAGTTTTATTTATCCAAATGAACTCGGGTGACATCTTGAGTGACTGCAGTGGATCAGGTCCTGTGTGTGTAATGAGACAGCATCAATAGACATACAATTTACAATTTACAATTTAGGTATTTAGCAGACGCTCTTAATCCAGAGCGACTTAATTACATTTAAGCAAGAACAAAAGGCCGGGCCGGACACCCGGCACGGCATTTTGTAAAGCAACCAGCGCTCCCCTTCACCCAGTTCAGCTACAATTAAGGCTGCAGGATGACACAAAGTGATTGAAGGAGTGGGTTGTTATCGGTGACATTTACACCGGTCACGTGACGGTAACCAGCCAATCAGAATGAAGTATTTTGGGACTACCCGTTTTAGAAACACGTGTCTACACACGTGTTCTACACGTGTGTAGACACGTGTGTAGAACAGAGACACATGTATAGTGCGTCAACGTGCAACAGGACATCATTATCAGTCCCACGGCTTGTGGGGACGAACGCTATAAAAACCGCTTTGTTGCGTCTCGACCTTAGAGTATATATATACAATAGAGAAGACACCCAAGTTCTCCTCCCGTCCACTTGCATTGAGTTGCTCAGAAGCGCATGAGGCGAATCCACTCCTCCTTCCGGTTTAGGAACAGTGTGCATTCTGGATGGATTGTCCTCAAACACATGAACGCGCGACAGACCGGCGGAGTGGACGGAGCCTAGTGCGCGTTCATGTGTTTGAGGACCAAAACGTTACCAAACTGCAATACCTTCTTCGGCCACTATGTCCATTGCGCTTCAGGATTTCCTCTGGGTGTCTTCTCTATTGTATAATAACTCTATGGGACGAACGCTATATGAAAACCGCTTCGTTGCGTCTCGACCCGTCGGTGCGGCTTTTCAGGGTTCTCAACGAGGAGCTCCTATTGGTCGAGTGTGTGCGCGCGGCGCGGCGCGGCGCGGCGTGGCGTGTGACTCACGGCGTTGATCCCGGACAGCTGCTGGGACAGCTGCATCATGATGGCGATGAAGATGGGCTGGCGGTAGGAGGCGCTGCGGAACAGCTCCGGGATGGTCACCTTCTTCTCCTGCGCCATCTTGGCGCTCTCCTCCTTCATCTCCTGCATGTCCCTTACTGACGTTCTCGCGGCCGCGCAGGCGCACCAGGGCTGGGGGGGAGAGAGAGAGAGAGAGAGAGAGAGAGAGAGAGAGACATGACATTACTGACATTACAGGCCATTTTGGCCTTCCCTACTTCCCTATCAGTTCAAAGGTGTTACTGATGATGCTAACGAAGGCTCTGTTCCCCTCTGGTCTTCTAAATCATGAGAGTTTTCTGAAAAACCCTATATGTTTCTATGTCGGTGGTTCTCAAAATATTTCATGTCAAGGACCCCAAAAATTATATGTATTTGGCCGCCGACCCCCATCTGAAAATATGTTGTTCCAGACTTTTTTTTGCCGTCATGTTGAAATCTGTTTACGTAAGCCTTTACCCGGCCCTTGGATCTTCCACACCGAATTTCCCAGATTAATGCCAGGCTGTGTGTGTGTGCGTGCGTTCATGCGTGTGTGTTAATGTGTGTGGTGCACGGTGAGGAGGTGTGATCGAAGGACAACTACATGTAGGTCAGTAGCTCTTTGTTGTCATTGGCACAGTGCCAACCTTATGACAAAACCTCCTCTCCTCTCCCCTCCCCTCCCCTCCCCTCCCCTCCCCTCCCCCTCCCCTCCCCTCCCCTCCCTCTCCGCTCCCCTCCCCTCCTCTCCTCTCCTCGCCATTCCAATCCCTCTCATCTGTAATCACTGCAGTTCCGTTCTCATCTGACCTCTGACCCCTGTTTCCCAACCTTTGTCCTGCGGCCTAGAGCTGCCGTTTGTCAATTACAAATCTCTCTCTCTCTCTCTCTCTCTCTCTCTCTCTCTCTCTCTCTCTCTCTCTCTCTCTCTCTCTCTCTCTCTCTCTCTCTCTCTCTCTGTGTGTCTCTCTGTGTCTCTCTCTCTCTTATTGTGTTAAAGTATGCCGGGGGGGCAGATGAAGGGTAATACTATTATTGCCTAGCTGGCACAGCAGATTCTCCTATTCGACCAATGACACTGCACAGAACTATGGACCAATGACACTGCACAGAACAATGGATCGACCAATGACACTGCACAGAACAATGGACCAATGACACTGCACAGAACAATGGGCCAATGACACTGCACAGAACAATGGACCAATGACACTGCACAGAACAATGGACCAATGACACTGCACAGAACAATGGACCAATGACACTGCACAGAACAATGGATCGACCAATGACACTGCACAGAACAATGGGCCAATGACACTGCACAGAACAATGGACCAATGACACTGCACAGAACAATGGACCAATGACACTGCACAGAACAATGGATCGACCAATGACACGGCACAGAACAATGGACCAATGACACTGCACAGAACAATGGACCAATGACACTGCACAGAACAATGGATCGACCAATGACACTGCACAGAACAATGGACCAATGACACTGCACAGAACAATGGATCGACCAATGACACTGCACAGAACAATGGACCAATGACACTGCACAGAACAATGGATCGACCAATGACACTGCACAGAACCATGGACCAATGACACTGCACAGAACAATGGACCAATGACACTGCACAGAACAATGGACCAATGACACGGCACAGAACAATGGACCAATGACACTGCACAGAACAATGGACCAATGACGCTGCACAGAACAATGGACCAATGACGCTGCACAGAACAATGGACCAATGACACTGCACAGAACCATGGACCAATGACACTGCACAGAACAATGGACCAATGACACTGCACAGAACAATGGACCAATGACACTGCACAGAACAATGGACCAATGACACTGCACAGAACCATGGACCAATGACACTGCACAGAACCATGGACCAATGACACTGCACAGAACAATGGACCAATGACACTGCACAGAACAATGGACCAATGACACTGCACAGAACAATGGACCAATGACACGGCACAGAACAATGGACCAATGACACTGCACAGAACAATGGACCAATGACACTGCACAGAACAATGGACCAATGACACTGCACAGAACAATGGACCAATGACACTGCACAGAACAATGGGCCAATGACACTGCACAGAACAATGGACCAATGACACTGCACAGAACAATGGACCAATGACACTGCACAGAACAATGGACCAATGACACTGCACAGAACAATGGACCAATGACACTGCACAGAACAATGGACCAATGACACTGCACAGAACAATGGACCAATGACACTGCACAGAACAATGGACCAATGACACTGCACAGAACAATGGACCAATGACACTGCACAGAACAATGGACCAATGACACTGCACAGAACAATGCACATTAAATCCACGCAGAGTGAGCGTGGTTTAAAAAGGCTGATTTAATTAAATATCTAATATCAAATAGGCCTAAAAGTTTGTTTTTACGGTTTTCGAATGTGGGATATACCCATCATCTACTGCCCCAATATTACAGTTTTTATACAGTACAACACAAAACAGAGGATGATAATTAAGACACATTAAAGAGGCAAGCAGCATCTAGAAGTGCACTCTGTCGAGTGCCTACTTGCGTGTTGTGTTGTTGTTGTTGTTGTTGTAAATAATTACAGAGAAGAAAAACAACAAAAAAAAGTCTTTGTAACCTGCCGTTTTCTTCTACTTTCTAATTCTTTTGTTTGGCCCGAAGAATTGTGTTTGTCGTCATGATTTGTCACGACAAGAGTTGGCTTTGTCCAGCGGCATATAAACGTCTTTAAATGAATACTTTCTGAAAAGTCTATGAGGAAAATGAACGGGGATTTATTTTCCGCATCTCTCGAGGGGGGGTGGACTGCGACGCTCTATAGGGTTTAGGGTTTAGGGTTACCTTTGCGTGCATGCTCCTGCTGTTAAGGGTTTAGGGTTGAGGGTTTAGGGTTTAGGGTTTAGGGGTTTAGAGTTTAAGGGTTTAGGGTTTAGGGTTTAAGGGTTCAGGGTTCAGGGTTCAGGGTCCAGGGTTCAGGGTTTTAGGGTTTAAGGGTTTAGGGTTTAGGGTTAGGGTTTAGGGTTTAGGGTTCAGGGTTTAGGGTTTAGGGTTTAGGTTTAGGGTTCAGGGTTTAGGGTTTAGGGTTTAGGTTTAGGGTTTAGGGTTAGGGTTTAGGGTTCAGGGTTTAGGGTTCAGGGTTTAGGGTTCAGGGTTTAGGGTTTAGGGTTTAGGGTTTAGGGTTTAGGGTTTAGGGTTTAGGGTTACCTTTGCGTGCCTGCTCCTCCTGGCCGAGGTTGATGAGCAGGAAAGCGAGGGCTCTCGGGGCAGAAGGGCAGCAGGATGCACTGCAGCACGGCCGGGGCACCGTCAGGGACAGCAGCAGGGGCCACAGCTTGTCAGAACCCAGGAGGGCCTCCAGGCCGAACACCTGGAACCGTGAGGAGACAGGGTTAGGGCCAGGGGCCACAGGGTTAGGGCCAGGGGCCACAGCTTGTCAGAGCCCAGGAGGGCCTCCAGGCCGAACACCTGGAACCGTGAGGAGACGGGGTTAGGGCCAGGGGCCACAACACTGATCTGTGGGTCAGGGTGATACTACCATACAACACTGACCTGTGGGTCAGGGTGATACTACCATACAACACTGACCTGTGGGTCAGGGCGATACTAACTACCATACAACACTGACCTGTGGGTCAGGGCGATACTAACTACCATACAACACTGACCTGTGGGTCAGGGCGATACTACCATACAACACTGACCTGTGGGTCAGGGCGATACTACCATACAACACTGACCTGTGGGTCAGGGTGATACTACATACAACACTGACCTGTGGGTCAGGGTGATACTACCATACAACACTGACCTGTGGGTCAGGGCGATACTAACTACCATACAACACTGACCTGTGGGTCAGGGCGATACTACCATACAACACTGACCTGTGGGTCAGGGTGATACTACCATACAACACTGACCTGTGGGTCAGGGTGATACTACCATACAACACTGACCTGTGGGTCAGGGTGATACTACCATACAACACTGACCTGTGGGTCAGGGTGATACTACCATACAACACTGACCTGTGGGTCAGGGTGATACTACCATACAACACTGACCTGTGGGTCAGGGTGATACTACCATACAACACTGACCTGTGGGTCAGGGTGATACTACCATACAACACTGACCTGTGGGTCAGGGCGATACTATACCATACACCAGTAAGACGCGCCAAACGCGGGAAGCGAACGCAGCTCGTACATATTTGGTTTTTTTTAAAGATTTATAGCACGCCATCACACTCATGTCACCATGACTCAGCCATAACCATATAAGGAGTCCCCAAAGCAGCTCCATATATGGGCACAAAAGCGTGACACACAGACAGACAGACGTGATCTGCTAGGTCTCATAGTAAGTGCTCACTGCGTTCGCAAACACTGACCTGTGCGATGAGGATCCCCAGCACCACGCCCAGCTGGTGCAGCGTGCCGAAGGCGCCTCTCAGCGGCGTGGGGGACACCTCGCCGACGTACATGGGCGTCAGGCCGGTGAACAGGCCGCAGAAGAGCCCGATGACCAGCCGGCCGGCGATCACCATCTCGTAGGAGGAGCAGATGGTGGAGAAGCCCATCAGCAGGCCGCCGATCACCGCCAGGACGTTGACCAGGAACATGGAGCGACGTCTGGAGGTTAAAGGTCATTATGCAACATGGGGTTAAAGGTCATTATGCAACATGGGGTTAAAGGTCAGGAACATGGAGCGACGTCTGGAGGGAGGACAGGTCATTATGCAACATGGGGTCAGGGGTCATTAGGTCAGGAACATGGAGGGTTAGGGTAACATTAGGTCAGGAAGGAGAGGTCATTATGCAACATGGGGTCAGGGTGACCCTCACAATAAAACGGGCACTCCTCTTTGCTTCATTTTCATAAAGAGATTATTATGGTTAATCCTATCGAAGGCACGGGACGCATCAACAAAACAAAATGTGGACTGATTAATTTACTAGACTTGCATTTGCACACAATTTCCTTGAAGAGAAAAAATACATAAGTCATCCATGCTTTGATGAACAAATCACTATTAATTTTAAACAAAAGCGTTTATAACAAACGTCTATTTAACTTAAAATAGGTATTACATAGAATTAAATAGGATTCAACCTGACTTAAGCTAATTTATTTACTGACTTGAGTTGAGGCGATTTTGCATATTTTGGCCTAAGACTGTGTAAGACTGTGTAAGACTGTGTAAGACTGTGTAAGACTCTGTAAGACTGTGTAAGTCTCTGTAAGACTGTGTAAGACTGTGTAAGTCTCTGTAAGACTGTGTAAGACTGTGTAAGACTGTGGTGACTGTGTTTGACCAGAGGTTGCAAAGAACATTCAAGGCAATGTTAAACGGAAGGTTGTAAAGAGAGCGATGCTTCCATTAAGGTTAATAGCTTTTTGACAGCTATCACCTCAACCTGAATTCAGGAAAACACAAGAGACACTTTAACAAAAGGGCCATAACAATCCACTTAGCAACCACAGCAGTGCATTTAAATGTTTCAACTATGTATGACAGTCTGATCAATACTTACTACAAACAAACATAATCCTTCTGGGAGATAGACGATAGCACAGATTGAGAAGGATACTTGTTTTGTATCATTTTGGAAATCAGTCCAAATCCAAAGTTTGACCCACTTGACTAGGACCTACTGAAATGTCGTGGCTCAAAAGAATAAACATTGGAGACAGTGTTGTTTTTGCAGCAAATTTCTATTTTAGTTTAGTCACATAGTCTTTGGACTGAAACTTCATTTAGTTTTAGTCACATTTAGTCACCTGGAATGTCTAGTTCTAGCGGTTCTAGTTTTAGTTGACTAAATGTCATAAGATTTTAGTCGACTAAATCTACAGTTGATTAGTCGACTAAAATGTATTTTGGCGGGTCTTGATGCCGTCGTAATGAGTGTTTTTACACTTGCTGAAAATAGCAGATCTACTCTGCTATTTTCAGCATGCAACCAAGTGTAAAATGACTTATACTGGATCTCTTGTCCACTAGTCCCTTCGAAATTGTCAGTATATTTAGTCTTAGTTTTAGTCATCATAGCTTAGTTTTCATTTAGTTTCCATTTGTTTTTGTCAGTGAAAAAAGGTAGTCGACGAACATCTTTCGTCTTAGTTTTAGTCGACGAAAACAACACTGATTGGAGACAAACATGCACTGATGTGTTTACTGTAATAATTACTGTAATCCTATAAAAAACCTGTCTGCTGCACACGTGTCGGGGCGATCGAGCATAAATCATGTACAGTTATTTTTTTGAGAAACGTAATTATTAAGTCATTTGTTCAACGTTGCCTTCCTAATGATGCAGTAATTGGTGGAGGGAGAATGGACCGTCAATCACAGTGCGTGCGTGACTGTGTGTGTATAGTGTGTGTAGTGTGTGTGTGTGTGTGTGTGTGTGTGTGTGTGTGTGTGCGTTGCGTGCGTGCGTGCGTGCGTGCGTGCGTGCGTGCGTGCGTGCGTGCGTGCGTGCGTGCGTGCGTGCGTGCGTGCGTGCGTGCGTGCGTGCGTGCGTGTGTGTGTGTGTGCGAGAGAGAGAGAGAGAGAGAGAGAGAGAGAGTCTGACATCACACCTCTAGAGGGCGCTATAAACCTGAGTCAGGGATGAAGTGTCTTCCTTTCTAAAGAGGAATGAATGTACTGTTTATTTTTAAAACCAAGCTGAATTCACATTAGTCGTCGTTGTTGGTACAGTAAAGTACAGTAAAGTACAGTAAAGTACAGTAAGTACACAATGGGAGGAACGTTCCTGCCAGGAATCTGAGCACATCTTGTGATCCGCTGGATTGATCGGTACAGTACACCTGTACACTGAGGATATCCACCTCTTAAACCCCAGGGGGGTAAAGGGTTAATCTCTTAAACCCCAGGGGGGTAAAGGGGGTAAATCCTCTTAAACCCCAGGGGGGGTAAAGGGGGTCAATCCTCTTAAACCCCAGGGGGGGTAAAGGGGGTCAATCCTCTTAAACCCCAGGGGGGTAAAGGGGGGTCAATCCTCTAAACCCCAGGGGGGTAAAGGGGGTAAATCCTCTTAAACCCCAGGGGGGGTAAAGGGGGTCAATCCTCTTAAACCCCAGGGGGGTAAAGGGGGTCAATCCTCTTAAACCCCAGGGGGTAAAGGGGGTCAATCCTCTTAAACCCCAGGGGGGTAAAGGGGGTCAATCCTCTTAAACCCCAGGGGGGTAAAGGGGGTCAATCCTCTTAAACCCAGGGGGTAAAGGGGTCAATCCTCTTAAACCCCAGGGGGGTAAAGGGGGTCAATCCTCTTAAACCCCAGGGGGGTAAAGGGGGTCAATCCTCCTAAACCCCAGGGGGGTAAAGGGGGTAAATCCTCCTTAAACCCCAGGGGGGTAAAGGGGGTCAATCTCCTAAACCCCAGGGGGGTAAAGGGGGTAAATCCTCCTAAACCCCAGGGGGTAAAGGGGGTCAATCCTCTTAAACCCCAGGGGGGTAAAGGGGGTCAATCCTCTTAAACCCCAGGGGGGGTAAAGGGGGTCAATCCTCTTAAACCCAGGGGGGGTAAAGGGGGGTCAATCCTCTTAAACCCCAGGGGGGGTAAAGGGGGTCAATCCTCTTAAACCCCAGGGGGGGTAAAGGGGGTCAATCCTCTTAAACCCCAGGGGGGGTAAAGGGGGTCAATCCTCTTAAACCCCAGGGGGGGTAAAGGGGGTCAATCCTCTTAAACCCCAGGGGGGTAAAGGGGGTCAATCCTCTTAAACCCAGGGGGTAAAGGGGTAAATCCTCCTAAACCCCAGGGGGGGTAAAGGGGGTCAATCCTCTTAAACCCCAGGGGGGGTAAAGGGGTCAATCCTCTTAAACCCCAGGGGGGTAAAGGGGGTGAATCCTCTTAAACCCCAGGGGGGTAAAGGGGGTCAATCCTCTTAAACCCCAG
>NC_137878.1:41161640-41189140 GCF_963924005.1 Protomyctophum bolini | reverse complement strand
ATCATCACAACATCATCACACGATAAATGTATATACAGTTGAGCATAAATGTATGAATCCGTTATTCACCTGTCGTGACCAACAACACGGATTGACGGTATGTCCACCACCACCGGCTCCACCATGCACGACCCGGGATGATGATGATGATGCTATACTGGCATCAACGCGACACACAACAAAACACGACCGTCGTTACATCCAAACCGTTACAACGACCCGTCCGTTAGAGAGACTCCGTGCGTGCGTGCGTGGTGACTGTTGGGACGGGACTCCTTTAATGTAATGAGTCGGGGGGCGCGAGCCGATCCGCACGTCGTCCTTGTCGTCCCCCCCCCCACACACACACCTCACCCCCTCCCCTTCCCTTTTGACGAAATCTCCCACGGTACGTATACGTCGACGCCGGTGCGGTGACGGTCGGTCCCACCCTCCCGACGAATGGAAGTCCGAGGATGCTCGAGAGAGATGGTGATGATGATAGAGAGAGAGAGAGAGAGAGAGAGAGAGAGAGAGAGAGAGAGAGAGAGAGAGAGAGAGCGATCGCCGTCAATAATGCGACCCGGTCCGCGTGACAGCTGTGTGTGTTAATTGTGTGTGTGTGTGTGTGTGTGTGTGTGTGTGTGTGTGTGTGTGTGTGTGTGTGTGTGTCGTCACGGGCGGAATGGGGGGTGGGTGGGTGGGGGGTGCACGGACGGACGGACGGACGGACGGACGGACGGACGGACGGACGCATGCCAGATAGTGGTCCTTTTTTTTTTTGCTAGATTCTACAGATCCCATAGCCCGGAGAGACTGGGGTTTAACAGGCAAGATGATGATGACCACATTGTTCCAAGTTGCAACATGCCGGTGGTGGGAGATTCCTTTGTGTATATACTCACAGGTATATAATATAGGCTATCAATACATACTGTAAGAAATACTGTTACAAAGTAAAGTACGGAGTAAAAGTATATATATATAGGCTATCAATACACACTGTAAGAAATACTGTTACAAAGTAAAGTACGGAGTAAAAGTATATATATATAGGCTATCAATACACACTGTAAGAAATACTGTTACAAAGTAAAGTACGGAGTAAAAGTATATATATATAGGCTATCAATACACACTGTAAGAAATACTGTTACAAAGTAAAGTATACGGTGGAAAAGTATAGCCTACAAAAGTATTGGCAGACAAACTATATATGCTGTGCTAAAAGTAGGCCTACAATAGCCTATATACTCATTATGCAGAATGTCCAGCAAGTAGAATATGTTCAAAATACATAAAAATACATCTTGACCAGTGAATCAATCAATACACATGTGTATACGTGCTATTTAGCTATTATAGGCTAATAATCAAAATCTACAAAGTTACTCTCGTAACTAAAGTTTACCCATCAATGCCCCAATGAAGTAAAAGTATAAATGTTTAACCTTAATATTATTATTATTATTATTATTATTATTATTATTATTATTATTATAAATGTTTAACCTTATTATTATTATTATTATTATTATTATTATTATTATAAATGTTTAACCTTATTATTATTATTATTATTATTATTATTATTATTATTATAAATGTTTAACCTTAATATTATTATTATTATTATTATTATTATTATTATTATAAATGTTTAACCTTAATATTATTATTATTATTATTATTATTATAAATGTTTAACCTTAATATTATTATTATTATTATTATTATTATTATAAATGTTTAACCTTAATATTATTATTATTATTATTATTATTATAAATGTTTAACCTTAATATTATTATTATTATTATTATAAATGTTTAACCTTAATATTATTATTATTATTATTATTATAAATGTTTAACCTTAATATTATTATTATTATTATTATTATAAATGTTTAACCTTAATATTATTATTATTATTATTATTATAAATGTTTAACCTTAATATTATTATTATTATTATTATTATTATTATAAATGTTTAACCTTAATATTATTATTATTATTATTATTATTATAAATGTTTAACCTTATTATTATTATTATTATTATTACAAATGTTTAACCTTAATATTATTATTGATATTATTATTATAAATGTTTAACCTTAATATTATTATTATTATTATTATTATTATAAATGTTTAACCTTAATATTATTATTATTATTATTATTATTATTATAAATGTTTAACCTTATTATTGATATTATTATTATAAATGTTTAACCTTAATATTATTATTATTATTATTATTATTATTATAAATGTTTAACCTTAATATTATTATTATTATTATAAATGTTTAACCTTAATATTATTATTATTATTATTATTATTATTATTATTATTATTATAAATGTTTAACCTTAATATTATTATTATTATTATTATTATAAATGTTTAACCTTATTAATATTATTATTATTATTATTATAAATGTTTAACCTTAATATTATTATTATTATTATTATAAATGTTTAACCTTAATATTATTATTATTATTATTATTATAAATGTTTAACCTTAATATTATTATTATTATTATTATAAATGTTTAACCTTAATATTATTATTATTATTATTATTATTATTATAAATGTTTAACCTTAATATTATTATTATTAATATTATAAATGTTTAACCTTATTATTATTATTATTATTACAAATGTTTAACCTTAATATTATTATTGATATTATTATTATAAATGTTTAACCTTAATATTATTATTATTATTATTATTATTATAAATGTTTAACCTTAATATTATTATTATTATTATTATTATTATTATAAATGTTTAACCTTATTATTGATATTATTATTATAAATGTTTAACCTTAATATTATTATTATTATTATTATTATAAATGTTTAACCTTAATATTATTATTATTATTATTATTATTATTATTATTATAAATGTTTAACCTTAATATTATTATTATTATTATTATTATTATAAATGTTTAACCTTATTAATATTATTATTATTATTATTATAAATGTTTAACCTTAATATTATTATTATTATTATTATAAATGTTTAACCTTAATATTATTATTATTATTATTATTATAAATGTTTAACCTTAATATTATTATTATTATTATTATAAATGTTTAACCTTGTGTCAGCTGCATGCTCTCCAGAGGTGTTTGAACACTGCTCGTCTCCCCTGACAACCAGCTAGAGCCAATCACATCGTGTTCGTCCTCCCCGGGCTATGGGACCGTCGACCGGGGCGCTCCTCTCTCTTTAGCTCCTTGAATTGCCTCGCCTCCCCACAATGCATTGCGGCCCCATGCGTGCAGCCTGCAGCGACCTTGAGAGATACACAGGCTTATATCCCATCCCTGGAGGGGGCGGGCTGGATGCTGATGCAACGCTCTGCTGCCATGGCAACGGGACCATGAGGCTATCCTATCCTATCCCTGGAGGGAGCACGAGGCTGGGCGGATGCTGCTGATGCAACCCTTGTTGCCATGACAACGGGATCATCATCATCGTCGGCGTCACGCGCTCCCTCGTGAGGGGAGGATGCTCTATGACGTCATCCGTCCCTTTATAAGACCAAACAAATCAATTATGCAGATTGTTATTGATTTTTACTTTCCACACACACGCACGCACATGCACGCGCGCGCACACACACACACACACACACACACACACACACACACACACACGCACACACACACACACACGATTTGTTGATGCAACTTTACTTCATAAATTCATATACAAAATAATAACTTTATGCATAATATATACAATCATGCGTTGCGTCGAGGCCGCTTCTTGGGGCGGTGACTGCCGGGAGGGGGGAGGGGGGGGGGGTCATGGGGGGGGGGTCATGGGGTGGGGGGGGGTCATGGGGTGGGGGGGGGGTCATGGGTCTACTCTCACTTTTATATGATCTGGTGCCTATGATGACTGTATAGAGCGCGCCGCAGTCCCGCCCCCTTTCAGAACAACGAGTGGCCCATGCAGGAAATTAATTTTCCCCGATGCATTTTTCCTCGTATAGACATTTCACAAAACGTACCTTTTAAAGCGTCGTGCGAAGCCAACTCTTGTCGTGAAGATAATTGGTGATAATCGGTTGATAACATTCAAAGTGTTCTGGGTTATTAGAGACTTCGGTGTTTGGTAATTATGTATATTAATAAACCTACAGAACACACACAATATGTTGGACCAAACAAACAAATAATTAACCAAGAAGAAAAACAACAAAAAAAAAGTGTTGTGTATAACCTGCCGTTTTTTTCTTCTATACTTTAGCGTCTGCTAAAGGCCTACATTTGTAATTGTAAATTGTATACGTTGAACACACTCATTATTCATTTCATTGGTGCTTTCCTGCATGCAGGTCTGCCATGTTTTTATTCTGCTTGTAGTTTTTTTTCCTTTTTTTTCTTAAGGCTGAAATGGGAAAGCAAACTACAAAATCAGGCCCCATATATATAGACAAGTCATGCACGTTTATTGTCTCCCAACACACTGTATACTATGTATCCCATAGCCAGGCCTTCTGTCTCTCTTTGCATTCCAGACAATAGGACAGCTGGGCAGGACACAATGCAAGACAATGGTTAGCAGACCCCCCCTCCCCTCCGACCAAATAACCCATTCTGAACGGGAACCCAATTTGGTGTTATAGCATCATGTTGTGCTTTATATAGCTATTGAAAAATAGCAGATCTACAAGCTCATAGCGCGCCACCGAGTGGCGCGCTACGAGCTTGTAGGTCTGCTATTTTTGGAAAAATCGAAAGAACGACTGACATTTTTTTTTCTTTTTTAGAATCTGATCTCAGGTCAGAATGGGTTTTAATCAGACCATAGTGTGTGTCCAGTGGAAACCTTCGTATGAAACTGATCTCAGGTCAGAAGGGGATAAAGGACCCGTTTCACAGCAGACACAGATGGTTATTATAGAGGCTGAACACAGCTTGGAGGCAACACCATTACCTCTGGGTGCGTTTCATTCGTGCCTCACTGTGTGTACCAGCACGTACAATTCCCGTTGATTCACGGTAGCGCGCGCGCACATCGACGCTCATGTGTTTCATTATGCTTATAGGGGGCCCTGTTTCCGTCAGTGCCTCACCGGCTTATCCCTGAGATCCTTCAATCAGTTCAAATAGTCGATCTACAACGTGTCGATTTAGAGCAGCTATACATCGACACTATTTTATTTTATTTTTTCCAAAATAGTCAAACAAAGCAACGTTTAGGGTTAAGGGGTGAAGGCCCATTTATACTCCAGTTTTAGGTGAAAAGGTGGTTAGTAAAAACAGAGAGGTGTGTTCGGGCGAGTCTCTTACCACCGCGGCTCAGTGACGTCATGTTGTAGTTCTAGTAAAAACAGAGAGATGTGTTCGGGTGAGTCTGCGGCTCAGTGACGTCATGTTGTAGTTCTAGTAAAAACAGAGAGATGTGTTTGGGCGAGTCTCTTACCACCGCGGCTCAGTGACGTCATGTTGTAGTTCTAGTAAAAACAGAGAGATGTGTTTGGGGTGAGTCTCTTACCACCGCGGCTCAGTGACGTCATGTTGTAGTTCTAGTAAAAACAGAGAGATGTGTTCGGGTGAGTCTCTTACCACCGCGGCTCAGTGACGTCATGTTGTAGTTCTAGTAAAAACAGATAGATGTGTTTGGGGCGAGTCTCTTACCACCGCGGCTCAGTGACGTCATGTTGTAGTTCTAGTAAAAACAGAGAGATGTGTTTGGGGCGAGTCTCTTACCACCGCGGCTCAGTGACGTCATGTTGTAGTTCTAGTAAAAACAGAGAGATGTGTTCGGGTGAGTCTGCGGCTCAGTGACGTCATGTTGTAGTTCTAGTAAAAACAGAGAGATGTGTTTGGGCGAGTCTCTTACCACCGCGGCTCAGTGACGTCATGTTGTAGTTCTAGTAAAAACAGAGAGATGTGTTTGGGGTGAGTCTCTTACCACCGCGGCTCAGTGACGTCATGTTGTAGTTCTAGTAAAAACAGAGAGATGTGTTCGGGTGAGTCTGCGGCTCAGTGACGTCATGTTGTAGTTCTAGTAAAAGCAGAGAGATGTGTTTGGGCGAGTCTCTTACCACCGCGGCTCAGTGACGTCATGTTGTAGTTCTAGTAAAAACAGAGAGATGTGTTCGGGTGAGTCTGCGGCTCAGTGACGTCATGTTGTAGTTCTAGTAAGAACAGAGAGATGTGTTTGGGCGAGTCTCTTACCACCGCGGCTCAGTGACGTCATGTTGTAGTTCTAGTAAAAACAGAGAGATGTGTTTGGGGCGAGTCTCTTACCACCGCGGCTCAGTGACGTCATGTTGTAGTTCTAGTAAAAACAGAGAGATGTGTTTGGGCGAGTCTCTTACCACCGCGGCTCAGTGACGTCATGTTGTATTTCTAGTAAAAACAGAGAAGTGTGTTTGGGCGAGTCTCTTACCACCGCGGCTCAGTGACGTCATGTTGTAGTTCTAGTAAAAACAGAGAGATGTGTTTGGGCGAGTCTCTTACCACCGCAGCTCAGTGATGTCATGTTGTAGTTCTAGTAAAAACAGAGAGATGTGTTTGGGCGAGTCTCTTACCACCGCGGCTCAGTGACTTCATGTTGTAGTTCTAGTAAAAACAGAGAGATGTGTTTGGGCGAGTCTCTTACCACCGCGGCTCAGTGACGTCATGTTGTAGTTCTAGTAAAAACAGAGAGATGTGTTTGGGCGAGTCTCTTACCACCGCGGCTCAGTGACGTCATGTTGTAGTTCTAGTAAAAACAGAGAGGTGTGTTTGGGCGAGTCTCTTACCACCGCGGCTCAGTGACGTCATGTTGTAGTTCTAGTAAAAACAGAGAGATGTGTTTGGGGCGAGTCTCTTACCACCGCGGCTCAGTGACGTCATGTTGTAGTTCTAGTAAAAACAGAGAGATGTGTTTGGGGTGAGTCTCTTACCACCGCGGCTCAGTGACGTCATGTTGTAGTTCTAGTAAAAACAGAGAGATGTGTTCGGGTGAGTCTGCGGCTCAGTGACGTCATGTTGTAGTTCTAGTAAAAACAGAGAGATGTGTTCGGGTGAGTCTGCGGCTCAGTGACGTCATGTTGTAGTTTCTTCCAGGCATGATGATGATGATGATGTCATCACACACGTCTGTGGAAAAGGGTGAATGCAAAGACCACGACAGCATGGCTAATGTTAAATCATTTATTAGACGTCATCTTTGTACAGAAAGCAAAAGAATGTTATACCACGTGGAGACGAGGAAACAGACGGACTGGATGCATCGACTTAGACCCTCCTTAGACCCTCCTTAGACCCTCCTCAGACCCTCCTCAGACCCTCCTCAGACCCTCCTCAGACCCTCCTCAGACCCTCCCAGCGAAACTTCCATTCTCAATCTGGCCGTCCCATCTCTGCACCTGTAGAGGGAGGAAGGAGGGAAGGAAGGAAGGAAGGAAGGACCATGTAATACAGCCAGTATGGACATTTACTACATATTGACGTTGTTGTCAGAAATTGCCTATAGTCTTGCCTCTAGCAATTTCCAAATGCTTTCCGACATACAGTCTGGAGCGACGGAAGCTCTGATCGTGAGTCAAATATAAATGCTTCCGTCGTACAGTCTGGAGCAACGGAAGCTCTGATCATGAGTCAAATATAAATGCTTCCGTCGTACAGTCTGGGGCAACGGAAGCTCTGATCATGAGTCATTTATGAATGCTTCCGTCGTACAGTCTGGGGCAACGGAAGCTCTGATCATGAGTAGAATATAAATGCTTCCGTCGTACAGTCTGGAGCAACGGAAGCTCTGATCATGAGTCAAATATAAATGCTTCCGTCGTACAGTCTGGAGCAACGGAAGCTCTGATCATGAGTCAAATATAAATGCTTCCGTCGTACAGTCTGGAGCGACGGAAGCTCTGATCATGAGTCAAATATAAATGCTTCCTGTCGTACAGTCTGGAGCGACGGAAGCTCTGATCATGAGTCAAATATAAATGCTTCCGTCGTACAGTCTGGAGTAACGGAAGCTCTGATCATGAGTCAAATATAAATGCTTCCGTCGTACAGTCTGGAGCGACGGAAGCTCTGATCATGAGTCAAATATAAATGCTTCCGTCGTACAGTCTGGAGCGACGGAAGCTCTGATCATGAGTCAAATATAAATGCTTCCGTCGTACAGTCTGGAGCGATGGAAGCTCTGATCATGAGTCAAATATAAATGCTTCCGTCGTACAGTCTGGAGCGACGGAAGCTCGAAAAATGAACGAAAGTTATATATATATATATATTATTATAATATATACTAGAGTTGACTCCACATGTAGTAACGGATGGGTTATTAGTTATTATTATGTGTCCTTATTAGTGTAGTCAACACGTTATGGCTCATAAACAATGGAACACATGGAACAAGCTCCCACTGTACCTTCGTCAGGCAGCCTCTGTAGACATTTTCAAAGCTCAGCTCAAGACCCACTTCTACAACATTGCTTTCAATTGATCTTTTATTTTTTATTTTTGTTATTCATGTCCTCACTGTCTTGCATTACTGCTTGTTTTTAATGTTTATGCCTTGCTTTTCTTTTATTCTCCATTTTTCTGTAAAGCACTTTGAGCTGCATTTCATGTCATGAAAGGTGCTATACAAATAAAGTTTTATTATTATTATTATTATTATTATAAACACTGGCCGGTATTTGCTCTGATTATGCTGTCGGGGAGCATTTTTGGCGCTCGCCGACAAAACCGCTGATCTGACGTTAAGAGGTGCCCAAAAGGTGGATCACGATCTACCAGTATAGATCACAAAGGCTTTGCAGGTAGACCACATGACATGGCCTCTAAAAATATATATCATTTCAATATAAAAAAGGATTTTTGCATCTGCCGCTTGAGATGACCTGAGATGACTTGATTGATTGACATCAAAAAGGGCCTGTCAGCTCAAACACACTTGTTGTTGCGTACAATCATCAGTAGCAAAGTCAAATATCAACAAAAAAAACCCCTACCATTTCCATTTTTCCCCCTCTATTTCCCATTCCATGTGCGTTTGTCTTATTGCGAACGCAGTGATTGCGAATGCAGTGAGCACTTACTATGAGACCTAGCAGATCATGTCTGTGTGTGTGTCCCCCCGTTGTGCCCATATATGGAGCTGAGTGATTTGTTTGTGATTGATGCAACACACTCCATATTTGGACGTATAGCTGCTTTGGGGACTCCTTATATGGTTATGGCTAAGTTAAAAACTTAACTTAAAAATAACTTAACTTAAAAAAAGAATAACTTAAAAATAAATCTTAAAAAAACACAAATATGTATGAGCTGCGTTCGCTTCCCGCGTTTGCGCGTCTTACTGGTATGTATAGCCTATGAAAGGCCCCTCAATTACATTTTGTAACGATTTTCATTCAGCAATAGGATGATAGTTTTATTTGGTGGGTATGTGTTGTTGAGCTGGTCGTTTTGAAAGTAGCTCTCAAGTAAGAAAAAGTGTGGCCAGCCCTGGTATAGATGATTAGATATATATATATTCATTCCGTGGGTAAATCCCTGTAGGCTATACCCACATATTGGTAGCCTATATTAGCCCAATATTGGCGTTACGCATTTCACTTGAATAATATTGTGTGCGCGCGTGCGGAGAAAGACAGAGTTATTTAATGAAGCTCAAGATCATAACGTCCTGTATTGGTAGCCTATATATTAGCCCAATATTGCCGTTAGACTAAAGGGGTAAAGTGTGGTTGCAGTCGTACCCAGCTCATGGGACAAAGGCTCTTGTAGACTCTCTGGTACCACACACAGGGAGCTGTGTCCTGGTCCTTAGCAGACAGGGCCTTGTTGCATCTGTGGAAGTCTGGCAAGGCGAAGATCACACAGACACACACATTACCACAACATCTGTGGACGTCTGACAAGGCGAAGATCACACAGACACACACATTACCACAACATCTGTGGACGTCTGACAAGGCGAAGATCACACAGACACACACATTACAAACCCACGCCCCCCTGCTGGGCAACATCACCACTGCACACACCAGGGGAGAAAAACAAAAGAGAAAAACAAGGCTTTGGAGAAGAAAAACAAAGCCAATCCCAGACAGTTGGAGAAATGGAGAAAGAACACGTATGGACGTTTTATCTTTTTACCTGCTTGGTTAGAAAAGGTCAGGTTGGGGTCAACACAGGGGTCAACACAGGGGTCAACACAGGGAAGCCAACCAGAAGGAGTCTGACGGGGAAACACGGAGATAGATAAAGTCTGAAGCAGTCCCAACGTTGTGCGGAAAAATGGAATATTCCATTTAATAATTGAATTATTATGCATTTTTAAAGCGCTTTTCCAAGTGCTCAAAGCGCTTTACAACGGTTCATTCATTCATACATTGGGAGGTGAATCTTTACAACGGTCCATTAATTCATACATTGGGAGGTGAAGGTTCATTCATTCATACATACATTGGGAGGTGAATCTTTACAACGGTTCATTCATTCATACATTGGGAGGTGAATCTTTACAACGGTCCATTAATTCATACATTGGGAGGTGAAGGTTCATTCATTCATACATACATTGGGAGGTGAATCTTTACAACGGTCCATTCATTCATACATTGGGAGGTGAATCTTTACAATGGTCCATTAATTCATACATTGGGAGGTGAAGGTTCATTCATTCATACATTGGGAGGTGAAGGTTCATTCATTCATACATTGGGAGGTGAAGGTTCATTCATTCATACGTTGGGAGGTGAAGGTTCATTCATTCATACATTGGGAGGTGAAGGTTCATTCATTCATACGTTGGGAGGTGAAGGTCCATTCATTCATACGTTGGGAGGTGAAGGTTCATTAATTCATACGTTGGGAGGTGAAGGTTCATTCATTCATAGGGAGGTGAAGGTTCATTCATTCATAGGGAGGTGAAGGTTCATTCATACATTGGGAGGTGAATCTTTACAACGGTTCATTAATTCATACATTGGGAGGTGAATCTTTACAATGGTTCATTAATTCATACGTTGGGAGGTGAATCTTTACAATGGTTCATTAATTCATACGTTGGGAGGTGAAGGTTCATTAATTCATACGTTGGGAGGTGAAGGTTCATTAATTCATACGTTGGGAGGTGAAGGTTCATTCATTCATACGTTGGGAGGTGAAGGTCCATTCATTCATACGTTGGGAGGTGAAGGTTCATTAATTCATACGTTGGGAGGTGAAGGTTCATTCATTCATACATTGGGAGGTGAAGGTTCATTAATTCATACATTGGGAGGTGAAGGTTCATTCATTCATACGTTGGGAGGTGAAGGTTCATTCATTCATACATTGGGAGGTGAAGGTTCATTCATTCATACGTTGGGAGGTGAAGGTTCATTCATTCATACGTTGGGAGGTGAAGGTTCATTCATTCATACATTGGGAGGTGAAGGTTCATTCATTCATACATTGGGAGGTGAAGGTTCATTCATTCATACATTGGGAGGTGAAGGTTCATTCATTCATACATTGGGAGGTGAAGGTTCATTCATTCATACATTGGGAGGTGAAGGTTCATTAATTCATACATTGGGAGGTGAAGGTTCATTCATTCATACGTTGGGAGGTGAAGGTTCATTCATTCATACGTTGGGAGGTGAAGGTTCATTCATTCATACGTTGGGAGGTGAAGGTTCATTCATTCATACATTGGGAGGTGAAGGTTCATTCATTCATATGTCGGGAGGTGAAGGTTCATTCATTCATACGTTGGGAGGTGAAGGTTCATTCATTCATACATTGGGAGGTGAAGGTTCATTCATTCATACGTTGGGAGGTGAAGGTTCATTCATTCATACATTGGGAGGTGAAGGTTCATTCATTCATACATTGGGAGGTGAAGGTTCATTCATTCATACGTTGGGAGGTGAAGCGGCGAACAGTCGACGCCAGCGTCCTCACTTCCCACATTCACACACCGACGGTGGCGAGCTGAGCTCACACCGACCGACTCATTGGAGGCAACGTAGGGTTCAGTGTCTCACTGGAGACAGTGTGGGGTTGGAATGAAACACTGAACTAACTATTCCAAGCTGTACTTGAATAAACGTGATTAATACAAAAAGATTGACGAATACACCAAGATCAAGGCTTTTATTGGGTATAGGCCCTAAAGTTACAATTCCCTTTTCGATCACAGGGGATTTTGGGAACTACCTACCGATTCCGGCTTGAGGTTTCCTGATGACTATACCAACCAGTGACTACAACATGACGTAAGTTACAGTACCATCTGTTCCCGACCGGGATAAAAACCCAGAAATGGTATGCGCCCCAAGCTGGGTGTGTGTGTGTGTGTGTGTGTGTGTGTGTGTGTGTGTGTGTGTGTGTGTGTGTGTGTGTGTGTGTGTGTGTGTGTGTGTGTGTGTGTGTGTGTGTGCGTGCGTGCGTGTCTGTTACCCAGGTAGTTCTGGTAGCAGTTGCGCGTCTGGTTGACGTTGGGGAAGCGAGCGTCGAACGGAGCCGTACGATAGTTCCTGATCTTCTCCTCCACCGTTTCAGACATCTGGACATAAGAACAACACAACACCTGTTCTGCTGTAGCTCTAGACATAAGAACAATAGGCTACTCATTGGAGTTTTGAATTTCTCTAACTATAAACTTTCATGACAGCAGACAGCCTAAGTACAGATATAATTTATGAAAAGCTACTACAGTGAAGTCTGTTCACAGAAGTTGTTGTAGGATAATGTGGGGATTATCTGACGAGGTACCATTTGAGTGTGCAAAACCTTGCATAAATATACTAAATAATACTAAATTGTTTATAGGGTCAATATAAGTCAAATAATATAGCCTTTCCACAGGAGTATCTTCCACTTTTGGGAACCTCCAGATGGCTCTGCACGATTTTAATTAACTTTGCGTGTCTCATAATGTATGTGACATTATGCAAAAGTTAAATAAACATAACATAGGCCTACTTGACTCACTGACTGACTGACTGACTGACTGACTGACTGACTGACTGTCTGTCTGACTGACTGTCTGTCTGTCTGTCTGTCTGTCTGACTGACTGTCTGACTGACTGACTGACTGACTGACTGACTGACTGACTGACTGTCTGTCTGTCTGTCTGTCTGTCTGACTGACTGACTGTCTGTCTGTCTGTCTGCGGGTCACACAATGATCAATCCGATCGACTAATGTTTGTTGACATCAGTGTTGTTTTCGTCGACTAAAACTAAGACTAAAAATGTTCGTCGACTATACCTTTTTTCACTGACGAAAACTAAATGGAAACTAAATGAAAACTAAGCTATGACGACTAAAACTAAGACTAAATGTATTGACAAGTTCGTTAACAGCTAAAAACTAAACTAAAATGTTAGGAAGGGACTAGTGGACAAGAGATCCAGTATGAGTCATTTTACACTTGGTTGCATGCTGAAAATAGCCGATCTACAAGCTCACAACGCGTCGCAGCGCGACGCGTTGTGAGCTTGTAGATCGGCTATTTTCAGCAAGTGTAAAATCAGTCATTACGGCGACATCAAGGCCCAGCAAAATTAATTTTAGTCGACTAAATCAACTGTAGATTTAGTCGACTAAAATCAAGATTTAGTCGACTAAAGTCTTATGACATTTAGTCGACTAAAACGAGACTAACACTGAGACATTCCAGGTGACTAAAATGTGACTAAAACTAAATGAAAACTATTCAAGAGACTATGACTAAAACTAAAATCAAAATGTGCTGCCAAAAACAACACTGGTTGACATCTCCTACACTGACCTAACCTAGCCGCAATTTGCAACTCTAGATTTTTTTACAACCCAATCTAGAGTTGCAAAGGCTAGACCTAACCATGGATTTCTTACATGTGGGTATGATTGCACCTGTTCAAGTGTGTAAAGGTAAAATAAACCACAAGCTTTCAAGCAAAACTAGAACCAAGTTCAAATAGCACTTGTTAATGTTGATAATGTGATCGATGTAACCAAGATAACACTCAAACACTACAGCCTAAACAGTTAAACGTTACAACAAGACAGTCAGTCAACTTTATCAATGCCTAATTCTGTCCATAACTACCAATATGGCATTGATCCATGAATCACATCCGTCTAGAATTGAATACAAGAAGAATTAAATAGCGGCTTCATTCTGTAAATATAAGAACGGATGCATTTTAAAGGAGATATGATAGGAGATTACCTCGATTAAGCTGCTGATCCGACCTCAGACTGTGATTGACTACAAACAGGACTACAAAACAAAGCATGACGGGTTGGGTTGGATAGCACAGAGCGGAGCGTCCTTTCCATGAGGAGGACTCACTGCCATCTGCTGGTAACACTACGAAGGTACAGCTCAAACATAATACGGTCATTTCAAATCCAAAGGTAAGAATCACATATATTTTACAGGTGCAGGTGCAATTTTTATTCATACGCAATCATAATATTGTAGCCTGCTGTCTGACACGTTTTCATTTAGTTAAACTTCATTATTTATATATTAAAGAACGTATTTGTTAATGGAATCATTATGAAGATGAAGATGGAATTCACTTCAAATTGTGTGTGGCAATTAATAGCCTATGCACAGTTTTTTGGCAGGCACTATATATAGCCATAGGAATTCACACACACACACACACACACACACACACACACACACACACACACACACACACTACAGGGACTGCAGATGAAATTTAGCTTTGGCTAACTCTGGCCCATTTACATTGATGTGAAAACTGACATTAATGAGCGTTGTCCCTGTCAAATAAATAAACACACACACACACACACACACACACACACACACACACACACAGTGTCACACACACACACACACACACACACACACACACACACACACAGTCACACACATGCAAAGCATTCCTTCATTTCATTTTGCTTTTCATTTAGTTAAACTAAATGAAACAGGACTACCTGTCCTGCAACGACGTCGAGTCTGTGGGGGCTATGGGGCTGTAGCCCCCATGAAGAATTAAATAGCCCCTTTTAGCCCCCATGAAGATTTCCGTGGACATTTTATATTAACATTACAGATTTTCTGGGAATTATGGACCCTCTGTGACTCCGTCGCAAAATTCCGAAAATGTGAACCCCTCCGCCGGCTGTTCAGGTGTTAAAAGTACTCAAATGCTAATCAGGTTTCTTTTGTTTTCACCTAGCCAGGTATTATATGCCTACAGTACAGTGCCCATAGGCGGCGGGTGTGTAAAGGCTAGGGAAGGCTTAGCCTTCCCAAAAATTATGCTGGGTATTTTTTTAAATATATATAATATATGTGCGCAGCATTATATAGAAGGCTATTGTGTGTGTACTGTGTGTGTGTGTGTGTGTGTGTGTGTGTGTGTGTGTTGTTGCTGCTCCCTGGTGATCGGGTAGGTAGGCTATACAGCAACTGGCCTAATCAGCATATGATTGGCTACTATTGGTATGTCTGTAAACCTCGTCCGCTTCCAGTCGCTTTGTAGCAAACAGTAGCGCGCGCTGGTTTGTTTTGGGAAACAGCAAAACGCAAAATGTATTTTCCAAGGCAAAGATAAAGTAATTCAGAAGAAGAAGCTGAGACTCGATCGGCTGTCAGAACTCAGCACCACCACCAGTGCCCGCACGGTTCACACCACTGCAGCAACACTGACACGTTCAGCGGAGTGACTGCTGTCTCTGTGCCGTCTGTGAAGAGCCATGAGCCGCGACTCCCGGGAGGGGCAGCAACACCGCCGGGTAATCTACACAGACTATAGTGAGACTAAACACACTGACTCCAGAAAAGACCCATATCGTCCAAAATAGGCTAATCAGTCGTTGTCTGTGTATAGGCTAATTCATTGGTAAAAGTACGCTAAATAACTCATTTTTAGACCATTTGGGAAATAAATAAATCCGCGGCGGCGCGATCTAAGGGTAATGGACACATAACGGACACCCGGGTATAAATGCAATAATTTATTAACAAGAAAATAATGAATAATTACAGATATATGGCATCATGCATAAATTACAATCAACATGAAACATATTACTTTTATTACAATTTTTTTGACTATGGCGTCTTCTCTCGTGCATCATCAGATGTCCAGCTCCATGCTCGCCTCTCCTTGGAGGCCAGTTGGGTCAAAACAAAGTATACCACATTGTGACAGCTGTAGTGAGTCTACAGTCCACCTGCCTGCTGGCAATATAGCCTGGTTGTGATATGTAGATGTGATTGATTTTGTTTGTTTTTTTAAGTCATTCTATAACAACAACACAAAGTAATTGAATTATTTTATGTATTAATTGTATTTTATATATTACTATGTTATTAATAATTTTATGTATAACTATATTACTAATTGTATTTATTTGATGTATTACTATGTTATTACTAATTTTACTTCATGCATTACAAATTGTATTTGTTTCATGTATTACTGTTATTACTAATTTTATTTTTTATGCATTTATTTATTTTATGTATTACTGTTATTACTAATTTTATGCATTACTATATTGATAATTTAATTTATTTTATGTATTATTGTCTATATTACTAATTATATTTATTTTATCCATTACTATGCTATTACTAATTTTATTTTATGTATTACTAATTTTAATTTACTTTTATTTTACTATTTTAATTTACTTTTATTTTACTATAATCTATTTTTTTATCGTTCGTTTTATCCATTTATTTATATTATTATCTAGTTATTTATATAGGTTTATTATTTTATTGTTTAGAGCCCTGATTGATCACATCTACATATCACCACTACCAGTCAGGATCTGAGTGACTCAGAACCCTGGTGACCTCCAGATGGAGCCACACAGGAGACCAGCAACGTCCTAAAGAAAAGAAAGAAATGCTCATTACTACTTTTGATTTTACAATATTGATTGAAATATGTATTAACAGTTTGCAAAATTACAGTACATGTCAAGCACAAACTCAATACAAAGACTGTTAACTGTAAGTGGACGACCCAATTAAGCATTACACTTGTTTACAAGAGGGTCCACCATGTTCAATTCATCAAAACATTTAGAGACGTACAAATAAGACACTTCTATATAGTCAAAGAACAGAACAGGAATTCATCATAAAGGAGGTAAAAAGGGAAAATAAACTTATACAGTGAGGGGAAAAAGGGAGTCAAGGGATTCACATGTCTTAATGACTGTTGGTAGGGCGTTCCACATTTTGGTGGCATAGGAGTGAAAATAAGATGGAGTCATAATCGTCTCCATGTTGAAAATGTTCATATATTGTCAAACATTTTAAAGAAATAATGCAAGCAACCGATCTACAAGCTCTAAATGTGTCACTTTGTAATTTACTTTTTTTAGTGTATAAATTTATTGAATTATGCCATGTGCATCTTTTTATTTACAAAGCCTACAAAAGCCAAAGTTTTATTTAGAATGTTAGTATGACGCAATTAAATTGTTACTTGTAATTTATTTGAGCGACAATTAAAATCGGCCATTATAAAACCTTAAATTCTGACAGGCCTAAACAGGTTCCAGTGGCGTCTACCGAACCTTCTAGCTCCGTCCGAGCCTCCCAGCGACCCAGAAGTCCTCAGCGGGAACACCCGGGGAAAGCTTCGGATCTCGGGCATCGGCTGAGATCTCCAGTCTAACAAAGAACGAAAGACACACACACACCCCAAATTAGCTTTGCTGTGTGTGCGTGTCCTGTCACAACATACACATGCACTTACAGTAACGTTTAAGAATAGGGATCGACCAATTATCGGCAACGGACGATTATTGGCTTTTTACGAAGCCTAAAAAAGCCCTAACCCTAAAGCGGTTCGTACCGTTGAGTTCCTCACTGAGAAGGCCCAGGTCCGAAGTCCTCCAGCGTCTACCCAGATCTCCGTCCTCCCATCCATCCAGGCCCAGGTCCGAAGTCCTCCAGCGTCTACCCAGATCTCCGTCCTCCGTCCTCCCATCCATCCAGGCCCAGGTCCGAAGTCCTCCAGCGTCTACCCAGATCTCCGTCCTCCGTCCTCCCATCCATCCAGGCCCAGGTCCGAAGTCCTCCAGCGTCTACCCAGATCTCCGTCCTCCGTCCTCCCATCCATCCAGGCCCAGGTCCGAAGTCCTCCAGCGTCTACCCAGATCTCCGTCCTCCGTCCTCCCATCCATCCATCCAGGCCCAGGTCCGAAGTCCTCCAGCGTCTACCCAGATCTCCGTCCTCCGTCCTCCCATCCATCCATCCAGGCCCAGGTCCGAAGTCCTCCAGCGTCTACCCAGATCTCCGTCCTCCGTCCTCCCATCCATGGACAGACCTGCAGATCTCCATCTCTAGAGGCTCCAGCCTCCAGCTGTGTCTATGATCTCCATCCTGAGAGTGAAAGAAACCATTAGCTCTACAAGCTCACAACACGTTGCAGTGTGAGCTTGTAGATCTGCTATTTTTGCTGAACGGAATAGGGATGCTGGGGTTGAAGTGGTTAAGTGTCAAAGACTTTGATTAGCTTGGAAAGCTGACAGACATTCAACCAGAGTGCCACTAGGAGGCATCAACACATGTACAGTCCTCAACATCTTTTGTCATTTGTATTCAAGTTGTTACAAAGACCAAGAGGCACGCTCATGATATGAGATATTGACTCTCAAACTATTGTGCAGAGTAATTTAGATTTATCCTAAAATATTTAAAACATTTGGATTACTGTAAATGATGCCATTCTTCGTACCATAACAGTACAAAAGCAGTTATCCATCCTCAGAAACAAGCAAGAACTATTCCTACTCACAGCTCATCAGAGTCCTCTGAGGAAGCCCCCGGAGGGGGGGAGCTTTGGAACGGATCTCTGTCCAGGGAACATCAGATCGTCTATCGATATCTCCATTCTAACAAAGGGAAAAAAACACACCAAATTAGTCTTTCTGTGTGTGTATGTGTGTGTGTGTGTGTGCACTCCCTGTCCAGCAGCCGCGTTCCAGCGACGTCTACCGCGATCTTCATCCTAACAAAGAAAGATTGATTAGAGTGACCAAGAGCCAGATATATATTCCATCCTGTCACAACATATATACATAAAACTTTTATTTATAGAGAACATTTAAACAGAAGCTAAACATATGACTTACAGTAATAAACGTTTCAGTTAGGGTTATTTTTGACAGGCCTAACAGGGTCTTACTTTGAGTCGTCTTCAGAGGAATGCAGATTCCTGGAGAGACCTGCAGTACATCTGGAAGAAAGACATGGCCGTTATAGTCTATGAATGGCTTCATAGAAAAGAGCTTCGCACATCACTCCCTTGTTGTTGCTGCCAATAGTCTGGATAGTCTATACTTCTTAAATATTGAATTGCAATTTATTTGAGCGACAATAATCGTCCAGTAAAAAGAAACCTCATAATCGTGAAAGGCCTAGAGCGGTTCTTACTGTGCGGTTCCTCACCGGGCAGGCCCAGGTCCGAAATCCTGCGGCATCTACACAGATCTCCGTCCTAAGAAAGAAAGAAATAAGGACCAAATTAGCTTTTGTTGAGCTGCATATTCAGAACCACTTAAACCCTCTATAGATTTGATAAAACAGATCTTTAAAGAGAGCATTTGGTATATGCTCCGATTTCACTCTACACAAATTGATTTGCCAAACATAGCAGATCTACAAGCTCACAACACGTTGCAATGCGGTGTGAGCTTGTAGAGCTGCTAATTTGGCTGAACGCTCCCCCCAGAATAGAGATGCTGGGGTTGAAGTGGTTAAAAAAAAAGTCTCATTAAGACTTTGATTAGCTTGGAGAGCTCACAGACATTCAACCAGTGCCACTAGGAGGAATCATACTGCCATGCTATACTTCGTACCATAACAGTACAACAGATATCCATCCCAACAATAAATATTCCTACTCACAGCTCATCAGAAGTCCTCAGAGGAAACTCCCGGGAGGGAAGCTTTGGAACGGATCTCTGTCCTTCCACGACGTCTACCACGACCCATCCACCCTAAGAAAGAAAGAAGAAAGAAAGTGACCAAGAGCCAGATATACGTACATTGTGTCCTTTCACATCATACACAGAATGTATAGAGAACATTTAAAACAGAAGCCGACCATACCACTCGCAGTAATAGAAAAGTCTAAGTGGTTTCTTACTTTGAGCCGCCTTCAGAGCCCCCCATGCAGATTCATCCATGGACAGCGAGAACTGCAGATGTCCACCTGTAGGGGCTCCGGTTGAGCCTCGCAGCATCTGGAATGAAGACAGGGTGGTTATAGTCTGAATGGCTTTACACATCACTCACTTGTTGCTGCTGCCAATAGGAATTTGTGATGTGTGGCGACAATTGCTGTGTCAGTCTGTTTTTTTATAATGCATACAATTTATATATCACTTTTCAAGGTACCCAAAGTTGCTTCACAAAACAGAAGTCAAAACAAAATTTGAAAATAAACTAGATTAAAAAGGTTAAAAACTAGAATTCTTTGGCATGTTTGTGAAGCTTTTCGGTTCCACACCAGTAACTGCTGTTCAGCTACATCCACGACCTCCCTGCAACAACATCAATGTAGTATGGCTATGCAGACGACCCGATTACTGTGTCCCAGTCTGGAGCCGTAGCTCTCATGTCAAGAAGCTGGATGCTGCCCTCAACACCGGATGGGCCACCCCAAACAAACTGCCTGCCTGTTCTCGCTGGAATCACTCCAACAGAGGTCAGACGAGAAGCAGCCACGCTTGCCCTCACTGAGAAGGCACAGCTGAGTGAATCCCAGCCATCTCCTCCACAAGGTCGTCAGAGACACCACAGCACACGTGACTCAAGTCACGGTGCCCTTTGCCACAACACACACACACACACACACACACACACCAAGTCACGGCGACCTTTGCCACAGCACACGTGCCTCAAGTCACTGTGCCCCTTTGCCACACAGGCCCAGGAACTGCTCCACACAACACCAGCTGACACCTCCAAGGCATCCTGGGTGAAGGCAAGACAGAGGGACCAGTGGAATACATCGAGGACCCCAAATATGTTCTTTGCCAGCACCTCCCCTGCAAGGAGTGGACAACCCTCAAAGCAGAAGTGGGACATCTCGGACAGTGCCCACTGTGAATGCGAGGATCCACTACAGACTGTGGAACACGTAATGACCATTTGCCCCAAATACCGGCCACCGAATGGTGATCGTGGCTTAGGTGACCTTAAATGACACATTGTACTGGCTTGCTGCAACAGAGCTGAAGTTCTATGGACATACGGCAGAAGAGGTTTATGAAACTTATTTTTTGTAATTTCTTAAAGTTTTTTGGTATGTTAGTCAAACCTTTGTGGCATTTAATTTATGTAACTTGTGGATGTTCTGATGATGGTGAAGTTTTAGTGGCACTTTGAAATGTATTGACACATATGATATATGTTTTTGTTAGGGATGTCCGATATTAACGGCCGATAAAGGCATTAAAAATGAATAACCCTAACCCTTAATTTTACTTTATTTATTTTTTTACATTAAAAACATCTACAAGCTCACAATACAATAAGACACATGTGAGCTTGTAGATCTTCCATTTTCAAATGATTTTTATACATTTTAAAACTTGAGATGAGATCATTTATCATACATGTTGAATTTACTTGTAACGCAGTATTTCTATATTGTAGTATGTATAGCCTACTTTTATTAAGTAAAAAGTTTGAGTTATGTTTCCACTTTCCACCACTGGAAAAAGCCTGCATATATATATATCGGTATCTGTTGATATCGGCATTTAGGAGTTGGACAATATCCAACACGGACTGTCGGACATCCCTTGATTTGTGTGATTTTGTGGCATTTTGTTTACGTGTTTGTTTTGGAACAACCAAAGAGCACACCCAGTATGTATCACAAGGCTATTTCCACCAGTCAGGTGTACTTATATCTACATCTCATAAGCGGCCATGTACTAAACACTACAGACATCACAATTTGACTTTGGCAGCAGCAAGAAACGACTGATATGCAAAGCTCTTCAGCCATGCTTCTCTCTATACAAACACTCATAATGTCCACATGGACATCTTAGCAGCCAGGATGGGGTGGTCGGTCTGGAGGCCACTCAGACATGGGGACACAGGAGACCAGGGCATCCTCAGGTTCAGCGTTCCAGCAGCATCTATGGTCATCTCCAGCCACATCTAGAAAGAAAGAAATCAAGAAGGCCTCTTTCATACTGGAGTAATTCATCCGCTTCATTTACAGACATCAGTAAAACATGACGTGACGTGACTGACGTCCATATTTAGAATACAACATGTAGCGGACCCAGCTGGACTTTTAACAATACAATGTATCAATGGTCATAATTATAAATCACTACAATATAATCCATAAACTGTTCAAATCTCAGGCACATACTTTTTCCTAGCCCTGAAACATGACTGCCATGATGATTATCATGACAGTCATGACGTAACTTCACCCTATTTTTGGCACTCGCTGCATTTACAAGTTTTCCGTATATATAAACATTCAGATTTCAAATATAAAGTACTCACATTTTCTCCCACGGGTGTTAGTTAGTAGCAGCCCAAACGCTAGCACTGCTGCATCCCGCGTTGTTTAATAAAAAGCATTTTTGTCCGAGCGCCCCGGCTACTTTTTTCAAACGGGGTTCGTTTGGGAAATCCACAGTTGCACACCGGGAGCGCACTCGCCTATTAGTCTGTATTGGCAGGGCGGTCAGAGTACCTATATCGAACACACCGAGTGCCACCCTCCTCCCGACCGATAGGGGCGCGTAGTTGAAAGCCAATGGGAAAATAACAGCTCGGATAAAAATGCTTTTTATTAAACAACGCGGGATGCAGAAATTCTAATCGCTGGATCTGCTACTAACTAACACCCGTGAGACAAAATGTGAGTACTTTATATTTGAAATCTGAATGTTTATATATACGGAAAACTTGTAAATGCAGCAAGTGCCAAAAATAGGGTGAAGTTTCGTCATGACTCTCGTATGAATACGAGAGTCATGAATCATGGCTAACTTTTTCCATACATCACTAAAGTACATTACACAATACATGAACAACATTCTGCATATATTCAACAATAATACCAATTAACAGTGCAAGCAAATCAATAAAATACCTTGTCCCCCTTTCCAGCTAGGTGCTATGCTGTGTGTGTGGTATCAATAGTTCCATGGTTAGTTGGCATTTGACCGTTCCTTTGGCCTTCCTTTCCTTAGCCATCCACATAACCAACCAACTTCAGCCACACCATTTGTGTGCTGTCTGTTTCAAGTCTTCTCTGTACTGAGGCAGCATTTTTCCTTGTTTTTAACCCCAGTGCCACAGCTGAGCTGAGTCCCAATCATCTGATTCACATGTTGGCACACTTCCTGTTCCAATGCCTCACAAACATGCTCACAACACTGAATATATACTAAACAATAAAGGTATTACCTGTGGGTCCGTTTCGGGGGGGGGGGGTGGGTCCGTTCCGGGGGGGGGGGGGGGGGGGGGGGGGGGGGGGGGGGGGTGGGTCCGTTCCGGGAGGGGGGGAATGTAAAGCAACATTTGCTTTTCGTTTAATTCACTCCAATAAAGCAACAGCAGCGCATCGGCGCGACATTTCATTCATGATTTGAGCAGCAGCTCCGAATTTGTTCGGCTTTTATAGCCTTGGTCTAGGCTAGGCTACTATAGCCTACTCAGTAGGCTACTCACGGCCCGTTGGGGGAAACAACTTCAAGTCCAAGGTGATGTTGTCGTCAGTGTCGCCGTTTCCAAGCCGCTTGTAGTTGTGAAATGTTGCCGTCCTTTAATTAGGCTACTACCGCACCATGCGGAGTTTGTTGACTAAACAAACTAAACTAAACAAATAGGGCCACTGTTATTTTCTCGGGGTGGTGTTGCATTGTTTTTATTGTTGTTTGATAACACTCGCGTCAACAATCATCATCATCATCATCATTCATCTTTCCCAAAGCGATCGCTGTGACGTCATGTGACCCCTCCCTCTCTCCCACCACACCCGGAAGTCCGACCCTCCCACAGCAGGCTCCAGTCCACACACACACACACACACACACTCACGCACACAAAGGTAAGAGAGAAGCTTGTCATTGTCGCTGTGATTATTTGTGTTTTGTTTGTCAACAAAAAAAAAAACGTTAATTACTTTAACTCTATAGGCAGATTCCCAAACAATGGTGTGTGTGTGTGTGTGTGTGTGTGTGTGTGTGTGTGTGTGTGTGAACCAGTCAGAAGACACTGTGAGGTATAATTCTATCCTAAGACTCTCGTTAGATGTTTTACGTCATCGATTCTGACATTTAAAATATAAAAACATAATCTTTTAGGCTATGGGGGGGGGGGGGGGTGGGGTGGGGATTGAGTCATTGTTTAGTTTAAGGGAAATACTGATACAGTGAATGATCACTACAGTCTGTCCCAAATGCTACGTTAGCATGCTAGCCTATAGCCACCATGGCTAGCTGTTAAATACATAAAGTGCCACACAGAGGGTGACATCATCACGACAGCAGGGATTTTGTGGTTGTGGAATGTTTATATACATTCTGTTTTTTCGTGGGGTTTTATCGTGTCGGTGTTAGTTGGAATAGTTGTGCATAATATTAGCTAGAGCTGGTGTTGTGTCTGTGTTGCTCTTCTACTGGTTATTAAGCTGTACTGTAGCTATATATCAGCTATAGCTAATAATAATTATAATAACTTCTACTGGTTATTAAAGCTATTGTGACTGTCAGTCAGTCAGTCAGCTGACTGACAAGAGCAGATTTGGAAGGCTCTAGCAGTGATTCCCAACCATTTTATTTTTGTTTTGTTTAGCTTTGTTGTTTATCTCCATTATAAGACCATTTTCACCCCCAGGCCAGTATATCGTAAGTCTACGAACCCCCCCCCATTTAATCAGGGCATTTCTATCTCCGGGAGTCGGGGACCCCCCCCAATTTAAATGGTCCAAATCAAAGAGTGTACAAATGTCGGTTCCATTCGTACACTCTCAGAGTTACAGACCCATTATAGGGTCCAAACTCATTTGGCTGGGTGGAAACTCCCCAGACCCCACTTTGGTTCAGTAATGTGTCTTGGCTGGCTGTTGTTTACAGAGGCTGTCTGTCTGTCTGTCTGTCTGTCTGTCTGTCTGTCTGGGGGCCACAAAAGGCTCCACTGTGTGTGTGTATATTGCTATATTACATTAACATGGCAAAGCCATGATGGTGTCAGCAGCATGTGACTGACGAGAGACAGACAGCAAGAAGGGTGTGCTTTTTATTATCAATGCGGTCTGGTCTGTCTGTTATGTCATTACTGTGTGTGTGTGTGTGTGTGCGTCAGTCAGTCAGTCAGTCAGTGTCTTTCTCTGGTCATCAATACGTGTGGCATTCCATTCTGCCTGTCACTTGTTATTCACCAACACAACAATGCGGTGGGGGCTCCGCGTCATCAGTGCCCATACCCGAAGGCGGGGTTGGCGAAAGGGCCGTTCTGTGTGGAGTTTGCATGTTCTCCCCGTGTCCCCTATAGGGTAGGTACCCTCACAAAAAACATGCAGTAATCCTGGTCACTAAACTGCCTCCCCCTGGCCAGCCGGGGCGCCTGATGGAGGGGAAAGGAACTGGTTGGAATAACGTGTTTTTTCCACGCGCTACGTCCAACCAGGGAAACTCCCCCCTGTCAGGCGTAAAGGAGCAACTTGGACACTCAGGCATGAAGGAAGCATGAGTTCAAGTCTGTTGGTCTCCCCTTGTCCCCCATATATGGGGACTAGGCTGGTCTCCCCTTGTCCCCCATATATGGGGACTAGGTTGGTCTCCCCTTGTCCCCCATATATGGGGACTAGGTTGCTCTCCCCTTGTCCCCCATATATGGGGACTAGGTTGGTCTCCCCTTGTCCCCCATATATGGGGACTAGGTTGGTGGAGGGTGTGTAGAGCCCAGCATCACATTAGATGATTGACACAGGGGTGAAAAAGGGGTTACAAAATCGTGGGATAAAAAATATAAAGGAAAAAAACAACAACAATGAAACAAAAAACTAAAACAGCAAAACTAAAACATATTTATACTTATATATTAACATGGACTACTGTGTTTATATGCTAAATTAGGGGTGGGCAACTGGCGGCCCGGGGGCCACATGCGGCCCCCCCACCTTCACTTAATGCGGCCCTCAGGTTAATGTCGCACTATTGACACTATGCCAGTCTAACCAGTGATCCCACACAGGGGTAATAAGGGGATTGACACTATGCCAGTATAACCAGCGATCCCACACAGGGGTAATAAGGGGTTGACACTATGCCAGTCTAACCAGTGATCCCACACAGGGGTAATAAGGGGATTGACACTATGCCAGTATAACCAGCGATCCCACACGGGTAATAAGGGGTCGACACTATGCCAGTCTAACCAGTGATCCCACACAGGGGTAATAAGGGGTTGACACTATGCCAGTCTAACCAGTGATCCCCACACAGGGGTAATAAGGGGTTGACACTATGCCAGTCTAACCAGTGATCCCACACATGGGTAATAAGGGGTTGACACTATGCCAGTCTAACCAGTGATCCCACACATGGGTAATAAGGGGTTGACACTATGGCAGGTAAATCAAATGTTGGGACATGTGGAGTTTTCTTTGGAGTTGCCCCAAACTGCAAGTTCACATTTGAGTGAGGAGTCTGCAATAAACACAACACTGTATCGGGACATCCCTAGTCCTAACCGTGTGTGTGTGTGTGTGTGTGTGTGTGTGTGTGTGTGTGTGTGTGTGCGTGTGCGTGTGTGTGTGTGTGGTGCAGATGCAGACCATTAAGTGTGTGGTGGTGGGTGACGGCGCAGTGGGAAAGACCTGCCTGCTCATCTCCTACACCACCAACAAGTTCCCCTCGGAGTACGTTCCCACGGTGAGTACGTTCCCACTCGGTTCACATGGGTGTGATTTTTTTTTTTGGGGGGTGTCAGTTCGCCTTTCGGTTACCGAGTCATGCTCCGCTCTGCAGTCATGTTAGCATACCGGCGTTGATTTAGCCGTTAGCGCGGCGGAAAGAATGACTCGTCTCTCCTAATCCAGGACGTGTTAGCTATAGCAATGTCTTTCTATAGCCACCCCAGAGCTCTTATTTTGAAGGACTTCCGGCACTGATTGTGTTTTAATGACACACAGTAAACCACAGAAAAAGCAATCAACGGTGATTACTCTCTATCTATCACAGTGGTTGTGATAGAAAAAATAGCAGATCTACGAGTGGCGCGCTACGAGCTTGTAGGTCTGCTATTTTAGAAAAATCGAAGAACGACTGACATAGAAACGTAGCTTTTTCCCCAAAACTGTCAGGATGTAGAAGAGATTTTTAGAATCTGACCACGAGAGGTCTCAGGTTATCGGGTATTTTACAGTGGCCCATAGCCAATGCTTCTATGATTCTGCCCTGCATTAAGGCTCTGCTAACTTTCGCTTTTAACTCTCACATGGAACTCAGACCAGCCTCTCGTCTTTAGCGTATTT
>NC_137878.1:41155200-41160200 GCF_963924005.1 Protomyctophum bolini | reverse complement strand
TGGAACTCAGACCAGCCTCTCGTCTTTAGCGTATTTAAAGAGAGCGCTTTTGCCTACTCACCAAAACAAAGGCGGGTTGTGTCATTAGAAAGACTACTTTCCTTAGTGGACGCACTCTGCGCCCCCCCCCCCCCCCCCCCCCCCCCCCCCCCCACCACGTATAAACGGTACTTTTTGGCCAGAAAGGGATTAATTTTTTTCCACCGGAGGAAAGATATTTTCTATGAGGCAGTTCTCTGGGCAATATCGGTAGTGGGCCCTAGAGGGCGCATTGGAGTAACTAAAAGTTACTCAATCTTTTTGGCTACTAGGCTACCAGTCAGAGGAGCGCCTGAGTGCTGCGTCAGGTGATTTATAACAATACTGGGTTGTTGGTTGTCCGTGATTCGGTGCGTGCGTGCGCACGGGTGTGTGTGTGTGTGCGCACGGGTGTGTGCGCACGGGTGTGTGCGTGCGTGTGTGTGTGTGTGTGTGTGTGTGTGTGTGTGTGTGTGTGTGTGTGCGTGCGTTGCGGGGCCGTGTATTGGACTGATGCGTGCTGGGGTTTTTCCATGCCTCTCCTCTCCTCTCTCTGCCCGTGTCCCGACACATCACTTTGTGTTTGTCTTAACTTGAACTGCCTAGAAACTAGAAACTAGTACAGTGCATGACATGCATGTGTGTGTGTGTGTGTCTGTGTATTTGTCTATATAATATGTGCGTGTGTGTGTGTGTGTGTGTGTGTGTGTGTGTGTGTGTGTGTAAAGCCGACTTTAGGACGGTACCCCCCCCCCCCCCCCCCCCCCCCCCCGAACCTCAAATGACGTCACATTGTAGGCTCTACAGAGCCAAATGACGTCACATTGTAGGCTCTACAGAGCCAAATGACGTCACATTGTAGGCTCTACAGAGCCTAATGACGTCACATTGTAGGCTCTACAGCGCCGAACCAACTTTTATTCGGCTCTAAAATAGGAGTATGAATCGGCCCTATGCATTATGTTATGCTTTTGCTGTGGAAAAAATAGCAGATCTACAAGCTCAATAGTTAAAAGTATAACCATGCTTAAAACACCCCAAAAGGAGGTTCCCGTCCTGATGCAAATTCGGGTCGGGGTAAAGTTTCATAATCTTGACTCCTGTGTTGGCAGGTATTCGACAACTATGCAGTGACTGTGATGATTGGAGGAGAGCCTTACACCCTTGGACTGTTCGAACACGGCAGGTAAAACCACATCCCTGCAACAACCCTGGGTTTAAAACCACATCCCTGCAACACCCTGGGTTAAAACCACATCCCTGCAACACCCTGGGTTAAAACCACATCCCTGCAACACCCTGGGTTAAAACCACATCCCTGCAACACCCTGGGTTAAAACCACATCCCTGCAACACCCTGGGTTAAAACCACATCCCTACAACACCCTGGGTTAAAACCACATCCCTGCAACACCCTGGGTTAAAACCACATCCCTGCAACACCCTGGGTTAAAACCACATCCCTGCAACACCCTGGGTTAAAACCACATCCCTGCAACACCCTGGGTTAAAACCACATCCCTACAACACCCTGGGTTAAAACCACATCCCTGCAACACCCTGGGTTAAAACCACATCCCTGCAACACCCTGTGTTAAAACCACATCCCTGCAACACCCTGGGCCTGTTCGACACAGCAACTCTACAGTCTATGTACAGTTGTGATCAAAAGTTTACATACGTTTGTAAAGGACATACTGTCATGATAGTCCTGCCTTTCCAATAATTTGTTCAACTCTTATTTTTCTGCGATAGGTTGATTGGAGAAAATACTCTTTGTCATACAAATAAATCTTGAATTTATTTGTATTTTTATGAATGTTTAAGGGTTTTCTGAAAATGTGACCAAATCTGCTGGTTCAAAAGAATACATACAGCAATGCTAATATTTGGTTGCATGTCCCTTGGCCATTTTCACCCCAATTTGACGCTTTTGGTAGCCATCCACATTGTTCCACAAGCTTCTGGCAAAAAACTAATACTGTAATAATAAAAAATCACACCCCTGTGAAGTGAGCAGTGCAATTGCACTGCAATTGCACTGCTCACTTCACAGGGGTGTGATTTGTATTATTATACAGTATTCGTTTTTTTCTTATGAAAGCAGAGAGTCTTCTGTTTCATACGGTATATAGTATGTACATGTCGCTATAGGACTTATTTTGTGAATAATAGTTATTCAGGTCCATGCCTTCTCTAAAGTTCTCTCTGGTGAGCGCAAGCTGCATTCAATAGCAATTACTGACAAACTGTACATGGGATCAATGTGTATTTGTTTCCCTCCTAAAAGTAGACATTCAGGGCTTTCATTCAGTGTGTAGTATGTATATGATATTATTTGTGTTCATTTTTATATCTGTCTGTCAATGTCTGTCAACTTCAACCTTCCATATCTCTGCTGTTTTTTCAAGCGAGCAGAGTGCAGGCAAAAGCAGTGTTAGAAAAAAGGTCAATATCTCCAGAATGGAAGATGGTAAAATCATGATTTTTGTTTAAAATTGAAGTGGACAAGTTAGGCTTTCTTTTGATTTATCTCGCTATAAGAGGCCCCTCGCTGTGGGCCCCTAAAAAGTTCAAAAGTCCAATGTTAATCGCTTAGCACCACCAGGCCTGAGCTCACTTTAAACTCTAGCATACAAAGTATTAAACAATTTTTTGCACAGTTGATCTTGGATCTGTAGCTGACTAGAAATGACTTCCTGACTTGTTTAAGTCTATTATTCGCTTTTTCAGATCCATGCTGAGCTCCTTTGACTTTCCCATTTTATTGTTTGTGGGTTGTGGCCAAACGAGCCCTAAATAAGGCTCAGAGAAGTGAACAGACCAGAAGTAGTCAATCATAATCACTCAGTTTAAGTTAAGAGGCCATGCCACAAAGCTAATTTGATTGACACAACTTTCTACATTACCATATGGGACATAATATGTATGCTGTATGTATATTTATGAAACCAGCGGATTGGTCACATTTTCAGAAACCCTTAAACATTCATAAAAATACAAATAATTCAAGATTTTTTTGTATGACTAAGAAGTATTTGCTCCAATCAACCCATCACAGAAGAATAAGAGTTGAACAAATTATTGGAAAGGCAGGACTATCATGACAGTATGTCCTTTACAAACGTATGTAAACTTTTGATCACAACTGTATAGTCTGTCGACGAACACTTTTCGCCTTGGTTTTTAGTGGATGAAACCACCAACGCTGCCGCTCTCTGCCGCCCCCTACAGGCCAGGAGGACTACGACAGGCTCCGCCCCCTCAGCTACCCCCAGACTGACGTGTTCCTCGTCTGCTCTCTCCGTCGTGTCGCCCTCCTCCTTCGAGAACGTCCGTGAGAAGGTCTGTCTGTCTGTCTGTCTGTCTGTCTGTCTGTCTGTCTGTCTGTCTGTCTGTCTGTCTGTCTGTCTGTCTGTCTGTCTGCCTGTCTGTCTGTCTGTCTGTCTGTCTGTCTTTCTGTCTGTCTGTCTTTCAGGCCGGGCCTAAAATGTATGACAATTATTATTATATATAATTATTAACTTATATGATTGTCTCTCTGTCTCCATCTCTCTCTCTCTCTCTCTCTCTCTCTGTCTCTCTCTCTCTCAATTCAATTTCAATTCAATTCAATTAGCTTTATTGGCATGAATGTAGTAGCTACAGTATTGCCAAAGCATGAAGTTCAACAAAAGAACCAAAACAAAATAAATAAATACAAAATATAACAGAAAATAGGCAAATAGAACATTAATTTTCACAATACAATATGAAAAAACTGTCAAAATGTACAGTATTAAATGTGTCCGTGGTGTGTCGAGATGGTTTGTGTCAAGATAATAGTCACATTGTGTATATCTTTCTAAGTGTCCCTCATTTTGTGACATGCAGTCACACATACTGTGCAGCCAGATGTGCTGCAGGTCCCTCTCCCAACAGAATGAGTTGTTTGTCATTGTCATGCAACTCTTTAAACTTTGGGATCAACAACTCAAATGTATTAAAATATGTGGTTCTTATATTATTATATTTATTACAATGAATTAGAAAGTGTGCCTCAGTCTCTACCTCAGCTGAGGTACAGTGCCCACAGACTCTCTGTTCTGGAGGTAGGTAGGACTTCTTGTGTCGTCCTTTCTCTATGGCCAGACTGTGGTCACTCATTCTGTATTTAGTCATGATCTGTCGCTGTTTTTTATCTTTGACCGTATACAGATACTCAGCCAGTTTATATTCATGTTTTAGGGCCAGATAACAATTAAGTTTGTTTTGAGTTTTGGTTTGATTGTTCCAATGTTCCAGATATGTGTATTTTTTTAGTTTAATAATTTGGTTGACTCTAATTAGTGGTTGCAAAGCAGTGCTGGTCTGAGGTTGAGGCTGGACACTGTTCTGTGGTAGCTGATCAATAAGTCCAAGGACTAGTTGGCAGAAGGGACTCTTTTGGGGTTTCCATCTCCTGGGATTGCAGGGCCTGGAATCCCAGGCTGTCTTGGGGGCTTGATTTAAGGTGTAACCAAAATGTTAGTGTTCTTTTCCTAATGTTAATAATTAATGGGTAACGGCCTAATTCTGCCCTGCATGCGTTGGTTGGTGTTTTCCTTTGGATGTTTAATATGGACCTACAGAATTCTGCATGCAGGGTTTCTGTGGATGTTTGTCCCATCTAGTGTAGTCCTGGTGACTGAGTGGACCCCAAACCTCACTACCATAGAGAGCAATTGGTTGGATAATGCTGTCAAATAATTTTTTATCCAGATTCTAACAGGGATATCAATTTTATAAAATGTTCTCCTACTGGCATAAAATGCTCTGCATGCTTTCTCTTTTAGTGCATTCACTGCCAGACCAAAGTTACCTGAGGCACTAATCTGTAGTCCCAGGTAATCGTAATACAGGGTGTGATCTAATGGTGTGTTTACTAATTTAAATTGATATTTGTTTTCCTGAGATCTGGCCTTCTTTTGGAAAATCATGATTTTGGATTTGTTCAAATTTGT
>NC_137878.1:41147700-41152700 GCF_963924005.1 Protomyctophum bolini | reverse complement strand
CTCTAGAGATGCTAGACGTTTGCTCCACAGACGTAATGCCTGGTTCCTCTAGAGATGCTAGACGTTTGCTCCACAGACGTAATGCCTGGTTCCTCTAGAGATGCTAGACGTTTGCTCCACAGACGTAATGCTAAAAACAGTTGCGCGCCAAGTCGGTAATACGGTTTAACCCATTCTGAACGGGAACCCATTTTGGTGTTATCGCATCATGTTATGCTTTAGCTATTGAAAATAGCAGATCTACAAGCTCATAGCGCGCCACTCTGTCTGCTATTTTTTGAAGAAAATCGAAGAAGAAGAATCTGATCTCAGGTCAGAATGGGGTTAATCAGACCAGCGTGTGTCCAGTGGAAACCTTGTATGAATCTGATCTCAGGTCAGAATGGGTTAAGTTGGGAATACCAGTTCAGTTCCGTATATATATATATATAATATTATATATATATATATATATATATTATATATATATATACCGTTTACGTTTTCTGAGGGCCCTTTGCTAGAATGGAATGACCGCGGTCGAAAGATAACGATGATGATGCTAGACGCTATACATGCTGTACGCGCGTTGACCGCAAACCTTTAGGCCTGACGTCGAAAAGAAAAGGAAAAAAAAAGTCTTCTGAAAGAATATATATTCAAAGATTGGTGCCGCCGCATTCACGGGTTTTTTCAAAAATAGCAGATCTACAAGCTTGGAGATCTGATATTTTTCAACAGCTGAAGCATAACGTAATGCTTTTTAGAACACCCAAAAGGGGTTCCCGTACAAAATGGCGTAAGCATGAGGCACAAGCTATGTGATTCCTAGCATTTCTTCGCTGTTGCTGCCTGAATAAGAAGCACCTGAAATGTGTTGTAGTATAATAACTATAATGTAAAAGGTATGTTGTTGAGTATCAGGCTTAAAGGTATATTCAGTGATTTCACTTAAAAAAAAAACCTTAGGATTCGTTTTTGGCTGTGGGACCTAAGCCTTTCGTCCAATCGGATAGAGAGCCAAAAACGAAACCTACGGGGTTTTTTTGACCCCCAGGGGTTAACTGGGGGACAGGGAGGAACTCCTTATATGGTCAGCACACTCTATAGTAGAGAGGATTATCACAACAAAACAAAATAATAAGTGATATTTGAATTAAGTGAAATCACTGAATATACCTTTAACAAAATGAGTCTCCCACCACAACGCATACTTTCTCAATGTTTTTGCAACATTGCCCTAAAACATTATTTATTGCGGTTTCACAACTGTACACAATCATTATATAAAAACCCTCGCTGGAACATTGATGTATGATTGCGTTGCACTTAAAAATGGTTGAAATAATTATGATTTTGTTTTTGTTTTTTTAAATGAATACTTTTTACTTTGACCCGATCTGTTCTGTCATTTCTTTCTTCTTCTTATGTTCTTAATCTTTTATAATGGTTCCGAGTGGAACCTTGAGCGCTTCTACTGACTCGCTGTTGCTGCAACAGCGCCTCCTACAGGATCTAAAACAAACTGAATCCTTCTCTAATATAATGTTTATGGCGATGATGAGTATTATATTTCCTCTCGTTCCTTGTTGTTGTTATTCGGGGCTTGTTTTAACAGTTTTATTTATGGACACTTTAGCAGAATTTATTTTCTGTTTTCTCTTTTTTTTTCTCTTTGATATTTTTTTTACTATTAATGGTTTGAGTGCCAACGATTTGTTGCCAGCTTTGGTTTTGACGTAAAAAAAAAAAAAAAAACGAGACTTGCAAAGTCTCGAGCGCCTGGCGATATATACGATCGGCTTGTAAAGACGAACTAAAGAAGCCGTCGTTGCTGACGGTTAGTAGCCTATATAGTGAAAAGCAATAATGACGAACAACAACGGATGTTCATAACGTTGACTCCTCTGTGTCGAACACCATGCTTCGACTGTTGAATGACACCCGTGGGTGATTTGAATTGAAATAATAAACTACTTGAATGTTGTTTTCTCCTGGCTTCATTACTATTATTATTATTATTATTAGTGGTACTAGTAGTACTTATAGTAATATTATTATTATTATTATTATTCTTTTTAATATAATTCTTATCCCACGATTTTGTAACTCATTTTTCACCCCTGTGTCAATCATCTAATGTGATCCTGGGCTCTACACACCCTCCACCAACCTAGTCCCCATATATGGGGGACAAGGGGAGACCAACCTAGTCCCCATATCATGGGGACAAGGGGAGACCAACCTAGTCCCCATATATGGGGGACAAGGGGAGACCAACCTAGTCCCCATATATGGGGGACAAGGGGAGAGCAACCTAGTCCCCATATATGGGGGACAAGGGGAGAGCAACGGACTTGAACTCATGCTTCCTTCATGCCTGAGTGTCCAAGTTGCTCCTTTACACCTGACGGGGGGGAGTTTCCCTGGTTGGACGTACCGCGTGGAAGGAACACGTTATTCCAACCAGTTCCTTTCCCCTCCATCAGGCGCCCCGGCTGGCCAGGGGGAGGCAGTATAGAGACCAGGATCACTGCATGTTTTTTGTGAGGGTACCTACCCTTTAATATTATTAAAGCTATAGGGTAAGTGATTTTCTTCGGTGAGATTAAGGTCGGGACACCAATTTTATTCAATCGGGATAAAATTCGGGAAGTGGAATTGTAATTGATGACACAAATGCATGAGCAGACAAACCGCCTGGGCACACTTTAGGTTCCATGCACGGACAGAAGAAGTTGTGTTTTGCGTCATTTCCGTTTTTTTTCCCCTGACAGCTGGTGGAAGGGCGGCTGTGGCTCAGGAGGTAGAGCAGGTCGTCCAATGATCCCTTGGTCGGCGGTTTGAATCCCGGCTCCTCCTCCTCCTCCTGTCTACATGTGGAATTGTCCTTGGGCAAGAAGACACTGAACCCTACGTCGCCTCCAGTGAGTCGGTCGGTGTGAGCTCGCCACTGTCGGTGTGTGAATGTGGGAAGTGAGGACGCTGGCGTCGACTGTTCGCCGCTTCACCTCCCAATGTATGAATGAATGAACCTTCACCTCCCAATGTATGAATGAATGAACCTTCACCTCCCAATGTATGAATGAATGAACCTTCACCTCCCAATGTATGAATGAATGAACCTTCACCTCCCAACGTATGAATGAATGAACCGTTGTAAAGCGCTTTGAGCACTTGGAAAAGCGCTATAAAAATGCAATTTATTATTGGATGGAAAAGAAGCTTAAAGTATTAAAAGGATAAGAGACTGATCTGGCGCCAAGCTCCGCCCTCACTGTATATGTATCTTTTCCCTTTTTACCTCCTTTATGATGAATTCCTGTTCTGTTCTTTGACTATAGAAGTGTCTATTTGTACGTCTCTGAATGTTTTGATGAATTGAACAATGTGGACCCTCTTGTAAACAAGTGTAATGCTTAATTGGGTCGTGCACTCACAGTTAACAGTCTTTGTATTGAGTTTGTGCTTGAAATGTACTGTAACTCTGCAAACTGTTAATAAATATTTCAATCAATTCAATCAGCAGCCAGCCAGGTGAAAATGGATATCCGTGCGGTTCCCCGGCGCGGCCACTGGAGGGAGGTGTTCCATCGGTTTTGCAACGCCGTCTGGCTGGCGGGTGGAATATACAGTATGTAAATTAGCTGTGTTCATTTTGATTGGCAGTCTAAAATGGTTTCCTGACACCCCCGCCCCTCCCCCCCCTCCATGGTGACATGGTGGCCCAACGCCACTGGCTCCTTTGTCTGCGTGACTCACACACACACACACACACACACACACACACACACACTGTTCATTTTGTTGACTATTTACCCTAGAAGGTTTTTGATATTATTAAAATAAACAATTATACAGAAGACTAAATAGGACTAAGACTAAATGGTGTCTTATATTCACTAAGACTAAATATTTTCTGGCAAAATTAACATTGCATTAAAAGGCTAAGATTTCATAGACGACTAAGACTAAATGGTTTATTATTCAAAAGACTAAGAATCTCCTGAAAACATTAACACTGACTGACACACACACACAGGCTATATGCACGCAAACACATTTGAACACAGACTGAGAAAGAATGAATATTCCTTGAATGAAAGGAATGGCTTATTCGACAATACAATGGTGTGTGTGTGTGCGTGCGTGCGTGTGCGTCTAATTCTTTTGAAAATAGCAGATATACAAGCTCACTACAGCTACGGTTAGCACTATACGGTTAGCTTTAAGATTGTCTATTTTCAAATATGGTAGCCAAAGTTTAAATAGGTTCCTACTCTCACCTACTCTCGTCATGAAGTGTTCCTACTCTCACCTACTCTCGTCATGACCGAAAGAATAAGGTCGCGAAGGCACTCTGGAGTGAGTGTGGAACTATAGTGGCCCTCTGGAGTGAGTGTGGAACTATAGTAGTCCTCTGGAGTGAGTGTGGAACTATAGTGGCCCTCTGGAGTGAGTGTGGAACTATAGTGGTCCTCTGGAGTGAGTGTGGAACTATAGTGGCCCTCTGGAGTGAGTGTGGAACTATAGTGGCCCTCTGGAGTGAGTGTGGAACTATAGTGGCCCTCTGGAGTGAGTGTGGAACTATAGTGGCCCTCTGGAGTGAGTGTTGAACTATAGTGGTCCTCTGGAGTGAGTGTGGAACTATAGTGGCCCTCTGGAGACTGGAGTGAGTGTGGAACTATAGTGGCCCTCTGGAGTGAGTGTGGAGATATAGTGGCCCTCTGGAGTGAGTGTGGAACTATAGTGGCCCTCTGGAGTGAGTGTGGAACTATAGTGGCCCTCTGGAGTGAGTGTGGATCTATAGTGGCCCTCTGGAGTGAGAGTGGAACTATAGCGGCCCTCTGGAGTGAGTGTGGAACTATAGTGGCCCTCTGGAGTGAGTGTGGAACTACAGTGGCCCTCTGGAGTGAGTGTGGAACTATAGTGGCCCTCTGGAGTGAGTGTGGAACTATAGTGGCCCTCTGGAGTGAGTGTGGAACTATAGTGGCCCTCTGGAGTGAGTGTGGAACTATAGT
>NC_137878.1:41135200-41142700 GCF_963924005.1 Protomyctophum bolini | reverse complement strand
TATCCAAAGATTTGCGACACATTTTCACGATTTCTTTCCCCCGAAAATAGCAGACCTATACAAGTTCATATAGCGCGGCTGCGCGGCACTCGGTGCCGCGCTATGAACTTGTAGATCTGCTATTTCTTTCAACAGCTTAAAGCACAACATAATGCTTAAGACACCAAAAGGGGTTCCCGCCCAGGAATTGGTTAAGATATATAACCAACATGAATACATTTACACGTTACGACGAGAGATCAACAGTAGAGAACTGGGTCATGTTTACTGTACAGTGTACAGTATGCGTCACGTACACCCATTATGGCCCGGCAAACAGCATTCCTGAGAAGAAAAATAGATTAAACGTAACACAATACCTTCTTATTTACTGTCAAATGTACCCTTTTTTCCAGGAGGGTGGGGGTGCAGGTGGGGGGGGGGGGGGTTGTGTTGTGTGTTTGTTCAGACAAACTAGACGGGTCTCTTTGTCCATATATTCTGTTAACTGTGATAAAAAAAAAGAAAATATGTTAAAATGAAAAATAAAATAACAGAACAAAGTGCAGAATATAGAGCATCGCAGCTTAGGCCCCTAACCTTAGTTTAGAGCATATATGAATAGAGACGGCATCCGAGTTCTCCTTCCATCCACTTTGCATTAAGTTGTAGTTCTCCTCCCATCCACTTTGCATTAAGTTGTAGTTCTCCTTCCATCCACTTGCATTAAGTTGTAGTTCTCCTTCCATCCACTTTGCATTAAGTTGTAGTTCTCCTTCCATCCACTTGCATTAAGTTGTAGTTCTCCTTCCATCCACTTTGCATTAAGTTGTAGTTCTCCTCCCATCCACTTTGCATTAAGTTGTAGTTCTCCTTCCATCCACTTTGCATTAAGTTATAGTTCTCCTTCCATCCACTTTGCATTAAGTTGTAGTTCTCCTTCCATCCACTTTGCATTAAGTTGTAGTTCTCCTTCCATCCACTTTGCATTAAGTTGTAGTTCTCCTTCCATCCACTTTGCATTAAGTTGTAGTTCTCCTCCCATCCACTTTGCATTAAGTTGTAGTTCTCCTTCCATCCACTTTGCATTAAGTTGTAGTTCTCCTCCATCCACTTTGCATTAAGTTGTAGTTCTCCTATCCATCCACTTTGCATTAAGTTTTTTGAGAGCTTTTTGAGAGCTCGTAGCGCGCCACGAGCTTGTAGGTCTGCTATTTTTGAGAAATTGAAGAACGACTGACATTTTTAGAATCTGATCTCAGGTCAGAATGGGTTAATCAGACCAGTGTGTGTCCAGTGGAAACCTTGTATGAATCTGATCTCAGGTCAGAATGGGTTAATATTCATTGTTATATTATAGCATAGAGCACAGTGGCCTATCGGAGCGCTGCCATTAATATTCATTGTTGGCTCTGATGAACTCTGTGCACCCATACATAGAAACATAGCTCCGCCCACGCTGCTATCTCATTTGACGATCGTCCGCCCCTGCTACCGTGAGAGAGAGAGAGAGAGAGAGAGAGAGAGAGAGAGAGAGAGAGAGAGAGACAATGAGAGAGAGAGAGAGAGAGACAGAGAGAGAGAGAGACACAGAGAGACACAGGGGGTTGTAAAAGTACATTTAGGACATCAGAGACACATGGAGGTGTATTTGGCACCTTTATGAGACAACGCACAAAACGGTCTGTGGAAATCACACCGTCGTACACACACACACACACACACAAACACACACACACACACACACACACACACACAGTACACACACACACAGTACACACACACACACACACACACACACACACACACACACACACAAATAGACGGAGACCAGACAGGAAATGACTGAGAGAGGAGTGAGAGAGAGAGAGAGCGAGAGAAGCGAATTGAGCAGACACTATACCTGCAGGCCAGGCATTGAAGGAGGAGGGTGGGGTGTGTGTGTGTGTGTGTGGGGGGGGGGGGGGCAGCAGCTCTGCATATTATGGGATGTTGCGGTGTTGTTAGGCGGGGGGAGGTGTGGAGGCTGGGGAGGAGGAGGGAGGGAGGGGGTGGGGTGGGGGGTGGTGACTGACTATTATGGTCTGGCCTATAAGGCCTGTTTTTGTGTGTGTGCGCGTCGCGTTGTGCGCACGGGCGGGCCGTGCACACAACCACCCCCCCTCCCTCCCTCCCCCCCCAAGCCCGCGTGAGAAGGAGGAGGCGTGTGCATGTGTGTAATGCGTGTGTGTGTGTGTGTGTGTGTGTGTGTGTGTGTGTGTGTGTGTGTGTGTGTGTGTGTGTGTGTGTGTGTGTGTGTGTGTGTGTGCAATTACCCAGGGAGCCTTGCGTGCGTGCGTGCACTGAGATCATGGCAGCAAAGCACTCTTAAGGCAGTAATATAGTAATATATATATATATATATATATATATATATATATATATATATATATATGGTGTATATATCTTCAGGTGCAGAATGAGTCATTCACAACACAGACTAGAGAGGTGTTTACTGGAGTTTAGTAGTCAAGAGTCTATGGATCTATCCATGTAGTCCAGAGTCTATGGATCTATGGGCCTGGACAACATGTAGTCCAGAGTCTATGGATCTATCCATGTAGTCCAGAGTCTATGGATCTATCCATGTAGTCCAGAGTCTATGGATCTATCCATGTAGTCCAGAGTCTATGGATCTATCCATGTAGTCCACAGTCTATGGATCTATCCATGTAGTCCACAGTCTATGGATCTATCCATGTAGTCCAGAGTCTATGGATCTATCCATGTAGTCCAGAGACCCACAATGTTCTGTAAGCCAAAGGTAATTTAATTTCATTATATGATACTATGATCAAAAATGTTTTGTGTCACTGCTGCCTGGAGAAAAAAATATATATATATATATATGATGGGAGTATAAAGTATGAGTTCAACTGTATGATGGGAGTATAAAGTATGAGTTCAACTGTATGATGGGAGTATAAAGTATGAGTTCAACTGTATGATGGGAGTATAAAGTATGAGTTCAACTGTATGATGGGAGTATAAAGTATGAGTTCAACTGTATGATGGGAGTATAAAGTATGAGTTCAACTGTATGATGGGAGTATAAAGTATGAGTTCAACTGTATGATGGGAGTACAGTGTATATATATAATGTATGAGTTCAACTGTTTTTTTAATGTTTTTTGTAATGTAATGTATGTCAATAATTGAGACAATCCAATAAAAACATTGAAAGGGAAACAAAGGCTAATATTGTTCCTCCGCGATTGTGAAATCATCCCATGACAGTTTGTCTGGTTTGGATCCTTTATCCTTCATGGTTTGTCTGGTTTGGATCTTTTATCCTTCATGGTTTGTCTGGTTTGGATCCTTTATCCTTCATGGTTTGTCTGGTTTGGATCTTTTATCCTTCATGGTTTGTCTGGTTTTGGATCCTTTATCCTTCATGGTTTGTCTGGTTTGGATCCTTTATCCTTCATGGTTTGTCTGGTTTGGATCTTTTATCCTTCATAGTTTGTCTGGTTTGGATCTTTTATCCTTCATAGTTTGTCTGGTTTGGATCCTTTATCCTTCATGGTTTGTCTGGTTTGGATCTTTTATCCTTCATAGTTTGTCTGGTTTGGATCCTTTATCCTTCATAGTTTGTCTGGTTTTGGATCCTTTATCCTTCATGGTTTGTCTGGTTTGGATCCTTTATCCTTCATGGTTTGTCTGGTTTGGATCCGGGCAGGTTTGAACCCCAGAGCGATAGTCTGACCCTACACTCCTACAGTCAACCCGTTCAAGCTGTCACAAAGGGTCAGGAGGTAGAGCAGGGGTCGTCCAATGATCCATGGGTCGGCGGTTCGAATCCCGGCTCCTCCTCCTGTCTGTATACATGTCCTTGGGCAAAGACACTGAACCCCAAATTGCTCCCGATGTGCTGGTCGGTGCAGGTGCCTTGCATGGCTTCCGCCGCAATCGGTGTATGGATGTGTGTGTGTGTGTGTGTGTGTGTGTGTGTGTGAATGGGTGAATGTAATGCACAATCTATGTAAAGCGCCTTGGATAAAGGCGCTATATATAAATGCACCATTTACCATTTTACACCAATAGGGAATATCCATTCAAATGCAGCAGCAGTCATTTGTACATTTTTGCCTCGATGGCTTTTCAGCAGAACTTGGATGACCACAAAGAAGGCTCTGTTTAGGCCTGTGTGCTAAATGTGCTAAATGCTGGTGCCTTTATCCTGTATCCTTTAACCTTTATCCTTTATCCTTTATCCAAGGCACTTTACATAGATGCATAGGTGCACACATTCACACACCTTTACATAGATGCATAGGTGCACACATTCACACACCTTTACATAGATGCATAGGTGCACACATTCACACACCTTTACATAGATGCATAGGTGCACACATTCACACACCTTTACATAGATGCATAGGTGCACACATTCACACACCTTTACATAGATGCATAGGTGCACACATTCACACACCTTTACATAGATGCATAGGTGCACACATTCACACACCTTTACATAGATGCATATAGGTGCACACATTCACACACCTTTACATAGATTGTGCACGTCACATGCACGGTGCACACGTACATTCACACACCAAAGGCGGAGGAAACCATTAAGACTGGGGTGCTATAGTGTCTTGCTCAAGGACACTTGGACACTAACGTATGGGGAGCCACCAGGCTGGGATCCCAACCGGCAACTCTCTACCCCTGAGCCACTCATGCTGTCTGTGGCAGGTCGGCCTGTTGGCCTATAGTTCTAACTGCCCCATGCATTACCATGGAAAGAAAGTCCCCAGGATTTAGTTTTTGTGTTGTCCTTTTATAGCCTTGATGTCAGACTGCAGTGCCAGCAGGTGGTTTGCATTTCTGACTAATGAGTATTCAATCAATCAATCAATCAATCAATCAATAAATCAATCAATCAATCAATCAATCAATCAATCAAACAAAACATGACCCAAGTTTCATCCCTGCACGGTACGAACAGGCAGGGCTGGACTGGAACAAAGCATCGGCCTTCATGGTCATTTTCGGACCAGACCGGCACCACCACAACCAGACCAGCCCGGCCCGGCCCACCCACCACAACCCGACCAGCCCGGCCCACCCACCACAACCAGACCAGCCCGGCCCACCCACCACAACCAGACCAGCCCGGCCCACCCACCACAACCAGACCAGCCCGGCCCACCCACCACAACCAGACCAGCCCGGCCCACCCACCACAACCAGACCAGCCCGGCCCACCCACCACAACCAGCGCGCAGATAGCAGAACCTCTACCGCCCGCTCTGTCGAGGCCCACACAAACCAACAAGACCCTAATAATACCACCACTTTTACAGAACAACATCAGTTGACAGGTCCTTGATGGGTCAGTTGATAATAATAATAATAATAATCATCATATGGCCGCGCGGCCCACAGGGGACTATGCCCGGTAGTAGGTACGTCCTGCGTCTCCAGTCCATCCCTGCGCCAACAGGCAACGCTTCCCTTAATAATCACGAGGACCCATGGAGAGACCGCGGTGTGTAACAGTAGTGGAGCGGAGTGTGTCAGCTCTCTACTGTAGATGACTCAAATGTACGTGCATCTCTGCCCCCGACATACTCATGTTTCAATCATCATGCCCTGCTCCCTTTGGTCTCCGTTCCACATGGGAGATAATGTACGTTACGGTGGCGTGACATTGGAATAATTGCTTGGCATCATCGACACTAATCCGCATTACGTCGTACAGTGTATATATATACATATACATATATATATATATATATATATATATATATATATATATATATATATATATATACTCCTCGGTGTGTCACGTTTCAACAACTTGCGTTTTTTCCGATCACGAATGCAGCGTTTATTACGGTGAAAGAGATGTAAAAATGCCACTCCTCTCCTTTCCATGAAGCCATTCTGGAAGGAAGGCAGCGTTCCGGAAGGAAGGCAGCGTTCCGGAAGGAAGGCAGCGTTCTTTATAACCAGGACTTTATGAGTGCTGCGGACAGTAGGCTATGGACTTTATAACCAGGACTTTATGAGTGCTGCGGACAGTAGGCTATGGACTTTATAACCAGGACTTTATGAGTGCTGCGGACAGTAGGCTATGGACTTTATAACCAGGACTTTATGAGTGCTGCGGACAGTAGGCTATGGACTTTATAACCAGGACTTTATGAGTGCTGCGGACAGTAGGCTATGGACTTTATAACCAGGACTTTATGAGTGCTGCGGACAGTATGGGCTTGTTTAGAATAGATCGACATGTTTTTGTTTTGCCCAAAATGTTTTGCCCAGAACAGGGTGGGTCGTGTGTGTGCTCCTCATATACCGCCACCATATTTGTCAGGATTGATTGATTGATTGATTGATTGAAGTGTTTATTAACAGTTTTCTGCAGAATGTGTACATACGTGTACAAATGGCTCTTACGGTGGACGACAGACGGACTGATAAAGCGTCTCAGCTCATAGCTGTCATCATGTCACACATGGTTGGTTCACAGGTGTGAAACTGCGCGCGAAATATTTGTTTGTCGGCATGCATGAGATCCATGTTTTAAATCTAAAATGCTTAAAGCTTTCTGTGTGGAGTTTGCATGTTCTTCCCGTGTCCCCTAGGGTAGGTACCCTCACAAAAACATGCAGTAATCCTGGTCTCTAAACTGCCTCCCCCTGGCCAGCCGGGGCGCCTGATGGAGGGGAAAGGAACTGGTTGGAATAACGTGTTCCTTCCACGCGCTACGTCCAACCAGGGAAACTCCCCCCTGTCAGGTGTAAAGGAGCAACTTGGACACTCAGGCATGAAGGAAGCATGAGTTCAAGTCCGTTGCTCTCCCAGGTTGGCGGAGGGTGTGTAGAGCCCAGGATCACAGTAGATGATTGACACAGGGGTGAAAAATGGGTTACAAAATCGTGGGATAAAAAAATATTAAAGATAAAATGCTTAAAGTTGGACATGGACACCCGCCCCCGATGTCGTTCTGTTTCTAGACACTAGTATACAGTAAAGGCTACAGTATATGTTTAGCTAGACGCTATACAGTAAATGTTTAGCTGTCAATCAGTCTTTGTGTGTCGTGTCTGCTGTGACAGAGTGATGTAACCTTTCTTGTGTGCGTGTGTGCTGGTGCACGTGTGCGTGTGTGCGTGTGCGTGTCCTCCTCATCTCGTCCATATATAGGAGATATAAAATGGAGATGAGGAGGAGGAGGAGGGGGAGGAGGGGGAGGGGGGGGTGGGCCGTAAGGAAGTATTATGGTATGCATTTTGGCTTACATGGTAATCTGACCCCACCCGCTCCTCACACTGCTTATCTCCGTGGCAACCGGTGACACAACCAGGAAGACTATTATGGTCTGTAGTTTCTCCCCCCCCCTCCTCCCCCCCTCCCACTTGCCTTTTTGCTTTTTTTCTTTTTGCATCAGAAGTGATATTATTGTTATTATGATGTGATGTGTGTGTATGGGGGAGGGGGGGAGGGGTGGGTTTCCATGAC
>NC_137878.1:41096135-41135000 GCF_963924005.1 Protomyctophum bolini | reverse complement strand
CATGTCAGTGAGTGGAGAGAGAGAGAGAGAGAGAGAGAGAGAGAGAGAGAGAGAGAGAGCTGTACTGTACACCGTGAGTGGGACAAAGGAGGTGGTGGAGGGAGGAGAGAGAGAGAGAGAGAGAGAAATGTCAAAATGAAGGTGTGCTGAGTCAGTGATGATGACAATGGACGAGAAGGCAGATCGAGGAAGAGAGAGAGAGAGAGAGAGAGAGAGAGAGAGAGATGAGAGAGAGAGAGAGAGAGAGAGAGAGAGAGAGAGAGCTGTACTGTACACCGTGAGTGGGACAAAGGAGGTGGTGGAGGGAGGAGAGGAGAGAGAGAGAGAGAGAGAGAAATGTCAAAATGAAGGTGTGCTGAGTCAGTGATGATGACAATGGACGAGAAGGCAGATCGAGGAAGAGAGAGAGAGAGAGAGAGAGAGAGAGAGAGAGAGAGAGAGAGAGAGAGAGAGAGAGAGAGAGCCAGGTCAACCAGACAGGAAGAGATACAAACCTACTCCATATACCGTTTGTAAAGAGTTCAAAATGGACTGTTGGGGTGCAATGGATGGTTCACTTTCCATTTCTCACCATGCACCAGAAACAAATGAATGTGTGTGTGTGTCTGTGTGTTGTGTCTCTCTGTGTGTGCGTGCGTGTGTGCGTGCGTGTAACACAAGTAATTGTGAACCTAAACATGGGTCTGTTTTGAATTACTTCAGGGGTTGTTAAAAGAACTCGAACGAACGCCGCGGGTTATAGAACGCTGCATGTCTCGCGCCTACACGCAGCCTGAGTGTGCAGTTAGTCGTCGATGGTGGGAACTCTCTGTCCACGAGAGTATCCACTATGTTCCCACCATCGACTATACAATACATTTCAGAGCCACAGTCAGGACGCTTCTCAACCCTGGGGGGGGAACAACCTGCTGCGGGTTCAATTTACATCCATCCATCCAGCCAGCCAGGGGCCGCTTGGACCTGGGCTGGGAGGGACACTCGGCACCACCAGGTGAAGGCAATGAATCAACCACCCAATGGTTAGCAGAACGCTAATAAGGTTTCTACCTGTGTGTATTTCCCACCGATGGGAGACAGTCCAACGTACAACGTTGTGCTAGAGCATGAGGCCTCGTGCATGCTGCTTCAATCTGGCTTGGACACACACACACACACACACACACGCACGCGCACACACACGCACACACGTGCACGCACGCACACACGCACGCGCACAGAGAGAGACACACACGCGCGCACACACACATGCGCACGCACACGTGCACACACACGCACACGTGCACACACATGTGCACACACACACACACACACACACGTACACGCGCACACACACGCACGCGCACACAGAGAGAGACACACACACACACACACACACACACACACACGCACACACACACACACAGACACACACACACACACACACACACACACACACACACACAGACACGCACACGCACACACACACACACACACACACACACACGCACACACACACACAGACACACACGCACACGCACACACACGTGTACAGGACTGCATGGAACCTGTACTGAGATATGATTTGCAATAGAGGGCTTTCCCCCACCCTGACCCTTGACCTCTCTCTCTCTCTCTCTCTCTCTCTCTCTCTGTCTCTCTGTCTGACCGGTCTGGGCACGGCCCTTTGTCTGTGACGTCACCCTCAGACACCTTATGACACCCAGCCCAAGTCATCAACACTCCTCCACCCACCCCCCCACAATTAGTTTCTATTTATAATAATATTATACAACAGGCCACTTTCTTGGTTGATTGCGTAAAAGAGGTTTCTTCAACCCAAGTATACACAGGTAAACAGGTTGGCGGTACAGGTATAACTTTCCATTCTGTCTATATATATATATATGTTCATAATCACGCGCACGTCTTTGAGCAGTGAGTCAAATGACTGTGCGCGGGCATGTTGTTGTACAGTACAGTGCACTAGCTAGCTGTGTGTGTGCAGTGCCTGGCTGGCTGCGCGCGCGCGTATATATACATGCAAACATGTACACTGAAGTTATAAGCAATCATGTGGCACACAGTTGCCATGTGACGGGTTTTTTTTTTTTCTTTTTTTCTGCCTTTCTTTCTCTCTCTCTCTCTCTCTCTCTCCCCTGCATGTCTCTCGCTCTCTCTTTTTGGAGTTATGCTTATTGTGGGATGTCGGTGACTGCGCTCATTACTATTATGGGATGTCGGCACGGGGGTGGGAGGGGGTGAGCGTCTCCATGGTGACGGTGGTTGCTAAGGGGGGGGGGGTGAGGGGGGGGGGTATATGGAGGAATGGGGAAGAGACTGTATGAGAGGAGGGAGGGGGTGGAGGGAGGGGGGTGAGTCGACTATTATGGTCTGTACGTTGCAAGGTAACTATGCAGAGTGGGGGAGGGGGGTATTATGGGATGCCTGCCTGCCCCCCTGATCTCTTTGTGTGTGTGCGCGCGCGCGCGCGGGGACCGTGTACTAGTAGTGTGTGCGAGAGAGAAGAAGAGACGGCGTCGTCGTACGGTGTGCGCACACACTGACTATACTAAAAAAAAAAAACACACACACACACACACACACACACACACACACACGGAAATTAAAAGGATATCTTTTACATTTTAGAATAGTTTACATATCGGCGACACAAAGCCCGGCCGCGTCCAAGTATTGATTCATGGAGTAACTCAAAAGAAACAAAAACGGAGTTTATACCGTTGTTTTTTTTTTTGTTTTTTTTTCTTCGTGTAACATCAACTTGGTGAGTATCAGTTTTTTGGGTGTTGGGGTGTTACTTATATCGTTGTGTTAACGTGTCAGATTTTTAATGTGTTCATTTGAAAAACGTATTCGCTTCAATGAAGCCACCCGGTCGGGCTCAGCTAGCACGCATGCTAATGGGACAGCCAGCCAGTCAGACAGACAGACAGACAGACAGGGGAACTACACTGTGTGTGTGTGTGTGTGGGGCTGGCTGGAGAGAGAGAGAGATGGCATGTCATCCGAACGCACGGGGGCTGATCAATGTGTGTGTGCGTGGCGTGCCGTGCGTGTAGACTATAATGTTAACACGCACACATAACGTTTCCAACTTGCTGCTAGTTGTGTTGGATAAGATTGTCACCCTGTGCTAGAAGAAGAAGCCGGGGAAGAAAAGTTGGACTGCATTTTTTTTACAAGGAGTAAAAAGCACGTGTGTTTGTTTATGTTAACCGTTTTTTTGGTGCTGCTAACCCCGGATGGGTTGTTGTGTTTTTTATTCAACGTTCTATTGGTGCTAAATGTTCACTTTGTTTGTTGTCTTTTTTTGTTTTATTTATTGGGAACCAACCTTGGCTCGTGCGCGTGGCGTGTCCTCCTCCTCCTCGCACGCACACGTACGCACTCGACTCAACACGCACGCTACGCTGGCTCTGGCTGACTGCTACCACGACTTGGGACTGTCTGTAGCACCAAAGAAGACAAAGTAAACCCAACCAAAAGAAGGAATACTGGAGGGGATAAAGCGACTTTTGTTTTTTTTTAGATAGCTAAAGAGTTTTTTTTATATCTATTTTTTTTGGTCCCAACTAAACCGGATAAAACAAAGTTGGCTGCTTCTTCTTCTCGGGGGGTTTCGGCCGCTTGCTGCTGCTAAACAGCCATGTCTGGAAGTGAGGACGACAGAGATGACTTCGCAGCCCCGGAAGGTCGCCTGATGCACGGTAAGAACGGGCAGCGAACGCCGGGGTGGGTTACTTTAGTGTGGGTTCTTGGTTGGTTGGTTAGCTACCGATGCTAACCCGGCACCGGGTTCTTTAGCTTGCTTTAGCTACCTAAGAATAATATAATAAGCGTTCAGCTACCTAAGAATGGGCAGCGAACGCCGGGGTGGGTAACTAACACTTTGACTTAGTTAGTGGGTTCACTTCATGGTTGGTTGGTTAGCTACCGATGCTAACCCGGCTAGCCTGCCCACCGGGTTCTTTAGCTTGCCTGGAGGAGCTTCATTTGCGTCGCTTGTTGTTGCGAGAGGGAGAAAGGGAAGACAAAGCACAGATCTACAAGCTGACAACGCGTCGCGGTGCCACGCGTGGGTAGCTTGTAGCTCTAGTCTTTTCTCCCCCACACTGCTCGCGAGCGACGCCGACAAAATGAAGCTAACTACCGGCGGCTAGCTAGGTTAGCTTTAGCTAGGCGCTCGAGCGGTGTGGTTTGATGTTGGATAAACCGCCCTTTCTGTTGACTTTAATGCCATTAAAACTTAACATTTCTGATTAAACTGAGCATAAAATGAAGTTTTTTGTTGTTGTCACAAACTACTGTTTGTTTGTTGGCACTACTGTCTGTGGTGGAATGGAAGTTGAATAACTACTACTACCCTAACCCGGCTAGCGCTGGCTGGGCTAGCCTTATTTAGGTAGGCGCTCGAGCGAGCGGTGAAATCAACTAGTTGATTGATTTTTTTTAAATAAATATAAAGCGCCCTTTCTGTTGACTTTAATGTCATCAAACTATAGACCTAAATAAACTGAAGGTTTTGTTGTAACAAACTACTGTTTGTTTGTTTGCACTGACTACTGTCTGTGGTGGAATGGAAGTTAAATTGAACAAGGTGGACCCTCTTGTAAGCAAGTGTAATGCTTTATTGGGTCGTCCACTCACAGTTAACAGTCTTTGTATTGAGTTTGTACTGTAATTCTGCAAACTGTTAATACATATTTCAATCAATCAAATGACTACTAGCGCTAGGGTGGGTTAGGATGCGCTCGAGCGCTGTGTCTGGTTAATAAACTGATTAAAATGGAATCTCCATTAACAACCAGGTGTATTTATTAACCCTACAATTAGGTGGTTTTGTTTGGGACTGCTGTGGAATCTAATGAAAGAAAGACACTATTAGTATTTATTGTATTGACTGACTGACCGGCATTTTTTCCCGGCTAGTGGAGGGGCCTTGCTTTTAGTACGTAGAGACATGTTGCCATGTCTGCTTATTATAAGCGACTCTGTGCTTTTACATTTTCTGACTCAAAGGTTGCTTTAAATGTTGTTGGTAGTAGTTGCAGGTTGAGGTTTTTATGGGGATTGTTTCTAAAGTGGTTTGTTTTTGCTTATCTTGTTTCCTAATGTTGTTTAAACCAGTGGTTCTAAAATATTTTCATGACTCCCCGAGTCTGTCCACTGACCTACATCTGGAAATAGTTTATGCCAGGCAGGGACCGACCCCCAAGACACAATATTTGTGTTGTTAAAATGTTTCAAAGCAATTTTTTTTTTAAATGGACAATTTGTACGGTTTTAATTAAAGTGCTCGTGTGGCCTAGTATGCTGGTTCCCAAACATTTTCATGCTAAGGGTAAGGACCACCAAATTGACAATAATTAGCCTGTGGACCAGTTTGACATGCAACTCAACGGACCGGACCCCCATTTAATGACATTTTAAAAAAATCTCTGGGACCCCCAATTCATATTGTAAAATGAATGCTGATTTAACTCTGTGTACACTCAGAGTTACAGACCCATGATGGTCCAATTGGTTCCAAACTATCATTTAGCTGGGGGGACTCCCTCAAGAACCCCCCTGGGGGTCCCCGGACCCCACTTTGGGAACCACTGTCCTAGTAGTAGTCTCAAAATGTTGGTCTTCCTTTTCCTTAGTCCCGTTTGTTGCTGCTTGTTTCTCTCACACAACAAACAATCTGGCAACGCTCAGTGTTCTCGGTTCACTTCTTTACGTGTCGATGACAAGATGGACGCTCAGCCAGTGAGCGGCGGGGCTGCCGTGTGACGTAGTCGCCCCCCCCCCTCCGTCGTGTGTACTGTGTACGAACGGACTGGCGTGGGAAACAAACAGCCGATCTACAAGCCCACGGCGCGTCTCTTCCGCGACCCGCGGTGAGCTTGCAGATCGGGCTATTTTCGCCGCGCGACGGTAAAATAAAGAAGTTTATATCGCTCCGCCGCCCGGCCTTCTTCCTCCTCTTCCTCCGCTGTTTGAATTATGCTGCTTGAGTTGATAAAGTCGATAAAAATAGGTCTTTTATTTATTTTTGGATTATTATATTATTAAAAGGATTTTGTTTTAGATTATTTTTGTAATCTTCTCCATAGTAGTATTTGGTTTGCCAGCACACCTTTAGGTTTGTTTGGGGGGTTTAATGTTTTTTGTTTTGTTTTTTTACGTAACAAACGAACGCTAAACGAACGGGCACGCGCGTGCACTTTTAGGAACAGAAAGTACTGGGAGGAGGAGGAGGAGGAGGGGAGCTGTGTGTGCGCGAGCGCGCGCGTGTGTTAGCTTCACACGTAATGGTGGCTGTGCTGCCGTGTGTGCGTGCACTACTACATAATGGTGGCTGTGCTGTGTGTGTGTGTGCGTCGTCACCGTCGTGCACTACATAATGGTGGCTGTGCTGTGTGTGTGTGTGTGTGTGTGTGTGTGTGTGCATCGTGCTCGTGCTACGTTTTTTGCCACACATTAACCTTGATTGTTATTAAATAACTACTTTCCCCAAATAAGTTGTCAACAACAAATTAAATCATTTAAAAAATATATGGGCTTTCATACCGTGTGTGTGTGTGTGTGTGTGTGTGTGTGTGTGTGTGTGTGTGTACACCGCAAACATCCTGTCAGGTTTGACCTATAAAAGAAAAAAAGCTCAACGAGAATACTGCGTCTTCATTGGAGCGTCCTCAGGCTAAAATAGAGTAGACGGCCATTATTCTATTGTCAAGAGTCGAACATAAATACTTTACTTGGAGGTTCATTGCCTTGGATATATTGAATGAACTGTACTACGGTTTACTCTTACATTATAATTTTAATAATTTCAGTTTACACGGGTCGGTTCCCCAGCATCCAAGATGGATATTAGTTAATCCAAAATTAAATGATCCCCTTAACACACACAAGCCCCCTTTCACCTTGACGGCCAAGCTACACCAGGCTTTTCAGCGCGCGTTTACGCGAACACGCGCACACACACACGCGAAAAGCCTGGCGTAGCCCGGCCGTGAGCACGCGCACATGTACCTTTTTGTATTCTATGCCAGATCAGGCAGTGTTTGTCACCCTTTTTTCAGTCACACCGGCCTCTGACTTGTGTTTATTGTGAGCCATGATTAAAAGTATTTAAGAGGCGATTAAAATGCGTGTTAAATACGTCTATTCTGATAAGTAATCATGGAGTGTAGGGTATTTTTTATCCAATCAGGAGTGGACTAGAGGGGCCTCGTGGCAGGATCAATGTGGACGTGATGATGGGTGTCAAATGAAGTGAAACATGACGTCGGCTCTCCTGATTGGGTGGATTAGATGGAATTGAAAGATTTCTGTTGTTTACAAACAGGTCTTGAACTCTCAATACCTTTTATTTTATTTTTTATGATCAACTCTTGGGGCCTTTAGGAAGGAACGCTGACACGGTGCTAACCTAGGATTAGAAAGAACTTCACAAGTGTAAATAACTAGAATTTCGCCGGCCTTCGGCCGGCGAATCCTAGTTACATTGCAGCGCAATTTGGGAAGAAGAAAATTGCGGGAGTTGACAGAATTATTATAATAACAGAAAGTGTTTTTTATTTCTCATAAATACGCAAACATGGTGAAACAACTACAGTCACAGAGAGCAGTGCCAAGGTAGCTGCTGCCTGCTAACGATGCAAACAACAGCCTTGCCTGTCGTGTGTGTGACTGTGTGTGTGTGTGTGTGTGTGTGGGGGGGGGGGATAGCACTATTTTTCGACATTTTACTGTGTCATAAATATTTACATCTGTAGCCTATATTGTGATTACATTTGACCGTACATTTGACTCTTGTGTTATATTCGTGTGAAATATTCAGTAAAGTATTGTGGTGAAATATTCACCCCAAGTTGATAAGATATGCAGAGAATATAATACCAAGAACCCCCAGTTTGAAATGCATTAGGCCACAGACCCCCATTTGATACCATTTGCTCTCTGGGAAAATCAGGGTCCATTTGGTTCCATTTGTATGCTCTTGGAGTATGATGACTGTGCTAACAGTATTATCATAAAATATGTCTCAGTTTGAAGATTAAAAAAAACATATTTCATATGTGTGAGCTTGTAAAGTAGAACGTTCAACCTAGAGACAGTGTTGCCAAGTCTGCTCATTATAAGCTACTTTGGACTTGTTTATCTATTGGTAGTCCTTGACATGGAAATGTTTGAGTTCCACTGCTCTGAAACAACATTAGACAACAAAGTTTGACAGTCAACACGATAATTGATTATTTTAAGACTAATTTCCGGACCATTTCTGATTTACCTACTTTGAACTGGCCTCTTAACATTTTTATAGACCTGGTTGCTTGTTTCACTCTCACATCCACGGTATGTGGCAACCCTGGTTTTTTAAAAAGATCGGCCGATTCCGATCCCGATCCCGATCTTTTTTAATATTTTTTTTAATTTAATTGTATTTATTTATTTTTATTTTTTATTTTACTTATAAAAAAACCTGGCAACCCGCGCCCGCGGTCATTTTCCGCTAGCCTGAGCGGAGCTCCCTAGCCTGCTGGAGGGGCTCCCATCATCCCATGCACCCTCGAGAGAAAAAAAAAGGAAAATAAATGCAGCCTTGAGCCTACCAAATATGTTGTGGTCTTGTGGAGCTGCTTGATCACCTCCTCCCCCTCTTTTCCCCAAAAAGCCAATCCCAATAAATCCAAAAGTAGTGTGATTCTGTGTGCCTCAGCCTAATTACTAACGGAGAAACTATCAGTCTTATCCGAAATATGTCAATCTTTGTCAACTCAACACGTGTTGACAACGCATTGTAAACAGAAACTGTGTGTCACACCAAAAGGGGTGACTTATAGAATTCTGTAGCATTCACATGTAACAACACACGTTGTGTGTCTGAGTGAGGGGGCCTTCGATTGAACAAAGGGGGCTTCTGACTGTGTCGCTTACTCGCCTCCCCTCTGTCAGAGGAGGAAGCGACGCGCAGCCGTCGGGAACCCCCCCCCCAAACCGACTGCCCCCCCGCCCTCCCGAAAACCGTGAATTGCATAGGCTCAAGACGTGCGTGCTCTTTCTCGCTCTCTCTCTCTTTTCTCTCTCTCTCCCCCCTCCCTCCCTGGTGTGTGTGTGTGTGTGTGTGTGTGGGGGGGGGGGGTATTCGTTGCGCTGCCAGTGCTATACTTCTCCATTAAGCGGTGCAGAACCGAGAAAGTGACACATTATATTTGGATGTAAACGGCGCAGATTTGTGCTTTGGAGATCGGTTTCGCGGATCGGTGGATTTTGCACGGCCGATCCGATCCGATCGACTCGCCCATATAAATAAAAAGCAAGATGGCTGCCGATTGCGAGTGGAGAGACAGAGAGAGTAGTGACGTGTGAGCCGGGGGCGGGCCTCTGACAACAGCATGAACACATGGCAGTGTTGCCAGGTTTGCGAATTGTAAGCGAGTTGTAGTGTGTGCAAGTAGCGTGGGTAAAGTCCTTGTTTCTGAGCTTGTTGTGGCAACAGCACATGTCGACCAGTTTCTGTCAACCGCTTTTGGTCAGGTGACCAACTCCACAAATGTTAAATTAGATGTATTTGTTTTTGTTAATTTCCATACCTATGTGTGATTACTTTGTCTCCTTACTATTTGTATATTATCACTTTGGTGAGAACCACATATAAGCCCTCCCTGGGTTTCCTTTCTCATCGGCACACACTTCTCTTTTATTGATGTTCCTTTCTTGTACTGTTTTTATTGTGCGACTAAACTAAACTAAACTAAAACACATAACGCAACCAGTGATGTAAATAGGTCTTCAATGTAATGAGTCCCGGGATGCAGGGATGGTCTTTTAGAAATGAGTCCCAGGGGCATTTTATGAGTCCCACTTCAACCACGTTATAGGAGTCATATTTTAAAAATTGCTCCCATTTCATTTTATATGGTTATAATGTGGCTATATTCATGTAGAAAACAGGAGAAGAGATGATTATTCATAACTAAAGCTAGCAAAAATAAACTAGAATAAAAATAAAAACAGTACAGTAGTGCATCCCGTGGATGCAGAGGTCGTTGTTTTATTGCGTCCCTTTTAACTATAAACATTTTAACCTCTGCACGCCTAACGCTGACCTGACCCCGTTTCACAGATGACGAGGAGGACGAGGTCTCGGAGAACGAGGCTCCCAAGGTGAAGAAGAAGAAGAAGGCCAAGAAGAGCAGAGACAGCAAGAGTAGCAAGAGGCGCTCGCGCAGAGAAGTAAATAAAGATTATGAATTTATTATTATTAATCTAATCTAATGTGCCAATGTGTGTTTTCTGACCTGCGTAGAGTTGTACGGAAGCCACTGTGTGTTTTCTGACATGCATAGAGTTCTATGGTCGCCACTGTGTGTTTTCTGACATGCGTAGAGTTCTATGGTCGCCACTGTGTGTTTTCTGACATGCGTAGAGTTCTATGGTCGCCACTGTGTGTTTTCTGACATGCGTAGAGTTCTATGGTCGCCACTGTGTGTTTTCTGACATGCGTAGAGTTCTATCGTCGCCACTGTGTGTTTTCTGACATGCGTAGAGTTCTACGGATGCCACTGTGTGTTTTCTGACATGCGTAGAGTTCTATGGTCGCCACTGTGTGTTTTCTGACATGCGTAGAGTTCTATGGTCGCCACTGTGTGTTTTCTGACATGCATAGAGTTCTATGGTCGCCACTGTGTGTTTTCTGACATGCATAGAGTTGTACGGAAGCCAATGTGTGTTTTCTGACATGCGTAGAGTTCTACGGATGCCACTGTGTGTTTTCTGACATGCGTAGAGTTCTACATGTCTTCACACACCTGCTTTTACCAGTTCTGCACACGGTGCCCACGTGCCCGGGCGGGCGCAGCCATATTACTGAGGTGTTATTCGCCACTGATTGGCTACACCTGGCCAACAGGGCACTGCTCCGTGGATGCAGTCTGTCTGGGCACCTAGACTGGTGGTAATCCAGTCTGACTGGGCACCTAGACTGGTGGTAATCCAGTCTGACTGGGCACCTAGACTGGTGGTAATCCAGTCTGACTGGGCACCTAGACTGGTGGTAATCCAGTCTGACTGGGCACCTAGACTGGTGGTAATCCAGTCTGACTGGGCACCTAGACTGGTGGTAATCCAGTCTGACTGGGCACCTAGACTGGTGGTAATCCAGTCTGACTGGGCACCTAGACTGGTGGTAATCCAGTCTGACTGGGCACCTAGACTGGTGGTAATCCAGTCTGACTGGGCACCTAGACTGGTGGTAATCCAGTCTGACTGGGCACCTAGACTGGTTGTAATCCAGTCTGACTGGGCACCTAGACTGGTGGTAATCCAGTCTGACTGGGCACCTAGACTGGTTGTGGCGCTGTCATTGGACCCAGAAAAACCCATATCCCCATAGAAGTCCATGTATTTGGGCCCAACTTCACCTAGACTGTATTACCTTAATAAACATGGTCATGAATACTTTCTTCTTCCAGTCACTAGTTTAATTAAAGTCTCATTTCTAATGTCATAATATTCTTTTTGGAAAATTATGGTCCCATTAATAAAAAAAATGACCATAAAGTCGCGTATGTTCTGAGGGGGGTGGCTACCGTTACAGTCTATGATCGGGATTCCCCTCCCACTCGAGTCAAAATAAAAACCAACGGAGAAGAAGGGGGGGGAAGTCCCGCCTCGTTGTCTGGGCCAGCCAATGGGCCAGCTGGACCAAAACGGATCTAGAAAGATGGCGACTTCCATTGCAAGGACTGACAGGCTTCATTTTACGTTCATGTTAGACCCGCGGAACGCTTTGTCCATATTATGTCATGCTTTAGCTATTGAAGCAGATCTACAAGCTCATAGCGCGCCACCGAGTGTCGCGCTATGAGCTTGTAGATCTGCTATTTTTGAAAAATGGTGAAAATGCTGCACAAATCTTTGAATATATATATTCTTTCAGAGCGAACATTTATTTTTATTTCGACGTCTGTCCTAAATGGGTTAAAACACCAAAAGGGGTTCCCGCCCCAAAATGGGTTAATTAAGCAATATTACACCAGAGGGTGTGACCGTGTGGGTTAACGTGATTATTGCCACGACAGGGATGCGGTCAGGAACGAGACGAAGTCGAGTTCCGCAAGCGTCACTGAAGTGGCAATAATCACGTTAACCCACACCCTCGAGTGTAATATTGCAATTCTACCACAGTTACCCTTAAAACTAAGAAGGAAATCGCTGAAAGAATACATTTTTTTCTAATGACAGATGTAGTCACTAATAAGACCACAAATGTCCCAAGAAACTAGCTATAGCCTAGCCACCCAGTTTGCTATAGCGCTCTGGGAGAACAGAACAGAGCGGCTGAATTATTTGTTTTGATTATAGGTGGTGAACGGTGCTGGTTTATTTAACCCACGGCTAGAAGGCGGTTTCAACCAATCAGATTGCTCCCACGAAAAGACCTGTGGTAGAATGTACCATAACCCATTCTGAACGGGAACCCATTTTGGTTGTAGCATCATGTTATGCTTTAGCTATTAAAAAAATAGCAGATCTACAAGCTCGTAGCGCGCCACCGAGTGGCGCGCTACGAGCTTGTAGGTCTGCTATTTTTGAAAAATCGAAGAACGACTGACATTTTTAGAATCTGATCTCAGGTCAGAATGGGTTAATCAGACCAGTGTGTGTGTACCAGTGGAAACCTCGTATGAATCTGATCTCAGGTCAGAATGGGGTAATTAATATGTACGGAACACACAACCAAAGCTAAATCCCTCCTCCTCCCCCCTCCCCCCAGCAGGAGCTGGCCCTCAGCTCCCCGGAGCCCATGGACTCGGCGGCCGGCGGCGGTCCCGAGGCGGAGGGCCTGATGGCGGCGCTCCCCTCCGCCGCGCTCCAGCGCTCCGACAGCGAGGGCAGCGACTACACGCCCGGGCGCAAGAAGAAGAAGCGGGCGAGCAGCGGCAAGGAGAAGAAGAGCCGGAGCGGCGCCTCCGGTGGCGGCGAGCGGAACTCCACGTCCTCCAAGAGGAAAGAGCCGGAGCCCGAGGAGGAGGAGGACGACGACGACGACGATAACGCGGTGAGGAAGGTCATTGGTGTGGTCCCCATGGTGTGGTCCCCATTCTGGTTCAATTGACATCTGACATGATCTGGGACTAGGAGCTGGACCGGACCGTTCAATTCTGACATGATTTAGGAGTAGGAGCTGGACCGGACCGTTCAATTCTCACATGATTTAGGAGTAGGAGCTGGACCGGACCGTTCAATTCTGACATGATTTAGGAGTAGGAGTAGGACCGGACCGTTCAATTCTGACATGATTTAGGAGTAGGAGTTGGACCGGACCGTTCAATTCTGACATGATTTAGGAGTAGGAGCTGGACCGGACCGTTCAATTCTCACATGATTTAGGAGTAGGAGTTGGACCGGACCGTTCAATTCTGACATGATTTAGGAGTAGGAGTAGGACCGGACCGTTCAATTCTGACATGATTTAGGAGTAGGAGTAGGAGTAGGACCGGACCGTTCAATTCTGACGTGATTTAGGAGTAGGAGTTGGACCGGACCGTTCAATTCTGACGTGATTTAGGAGTAGGAGTAGGACCGTTCAATTCTGACGTGATTTAGGAGTAGGACCGTTCAATTCTGACGTGATTTAGGAGTAGGATTAGGACCGGACCGTTCAGAGAGAAAGAGAGAGTCAAACAAAGAGATGTCTCTGACAGACAGACAGAGAGCCAGCCAACCAATAGGGGCTCTCGTATTTAATGACACTTATGCAAGGGTGGGGGGGGGGTGGGGGGGGGGGGGCATAAGGCATAAATGCAGTTACCATGGAGACCCTACAGCCTAGCTGTTGTGCCCGGGCCTTTTCTCTTCACCCTTCATGTTTAATTTAATGTTTATTATCGTTGTCGGATAAACACATTCTTGATTGTTTCATCCTCTTTGACACATTCTGGGTGTTTTAACCCATTCTGGGCGGGCACCCATTTTGGTGTTAGCACTATGTTATGCTTTAGCTATTGAAAAATAGCAGATCTACAAGCTCATAGCGCGCCACCGAGTGGCGCGCTATGAGCTTGTAGGTCTGCTATTTTTGAAAAAAATCGAAGAACGACTGACATTTTTAGAATCTGATCTCAGGTCAGAATGGGTTCATCAGACCAGTGTGTGTCCAGTGGAAACCTCGTATGAATCTGATCTCAGGTCAGAATGGGTTAAAGCAGTATGTTATGCTTTAGCTATTGGAAAATAACAGAGCTACAAGCTCATAGAGTGGCCACACTACGAACTTGTAGGTCTGCTATGCTATTTTTTTGAAAAAATCCTGAAAATGTGTCCCAAATTTTTTAAGCGAATGTTTTTAACTCAAATCTTTGCCACTGGGCGGGGGGGGGGGGTCCCTGGAACAACATATTTTCAGATGGGAGTCGTCGGTGGCCAATTACAGATAATCTTGGGGGTCCTTGACATTAATATGTTTGAGAACGACTGACACAGAAACATGAGGGTTTTGCAGAAAACTGTCAGGATTTAGGAGACATTTGTAGAATCGTCCTCGACTAAAACTAGTCACTACTAGACATAGTACTAGTAGTCGCATGACATTTAGTCGACTAAAACTAGTCACTACTAGACATAGTACTAGTGGGTATTGAAATGTCAAGAATGCTGGTGTTAATTCTGGTGACTAAGACCAAGCAAAGTTTGATATTTTGTCGACTAAGCAAGCAATTTCAAATGACATGACTAAATGGGAGCAAAACTGTGTGTGTGTGTGTGTGTGTGTGTTCGCTCAAAAGACTTAAGTTTTCTGTCAAAATGAACTCTGCGGTCTAAATCCGAGGAGGTGGAGAAATGTGATGGTTTATTCTCTCCATGGAATAAACAAGCTCTAAATGTTTATTGTGTGTGTGTGTGTGTGTAGGAGCCCAAGACATCGTCTCAGCTGCTGGATGACTGGGGAATGGAGGACATCGACCACGTCTTTACAGAGGAGGACTACCGCGCCCTCACCAACTACAAGGCCTTCAGCCAATACGTCAGGTACACACACACACACACACACACACACACACAACTACAAGGCCTTCAGCCAATACGTCAGGTACACAGCCAGGCACGCACGCACGCACGCACGCACGCACGCACGCACGCACGCACGCACGCACGCACACACACACACACACACACTCACTCACTATACTATTCCAAAGGAGCTCCTTTACCTTCCCTCTTACCTTCCGGTTTCCCCTCTTACCTTTCCGGTTTCCTCCAGGCCGCTGATCGCCGCCAAGAACCCCAAGATCGCCGTCTCCAAGATGATGATGGTCCTGGGCGCCAAGTGGCGCGAGTTCAGCACCAACAACCCGCTGCGCGGCGCCGCCGCCGCCAACGCCGCGCTGGCCACCGCCAACGTGTCGGCCGCCGTGGAGAGCATGGTGTCCGAGGCCACGGCCGCGCCTCCGCCTCCCCCTCCCCCTCCTCCTCCTCCTCCCCCTGCCGCCGTGGCCCCCGCCGTCGCACCGCCCGCCGCGCCCGCCGCCGCGGCGGAGCCCCAGCCCCCTCCCCCCCCGGCCCCGCCCCTACGCAAGGCCAAGACCAAGGAAGGCAAAGGTAAACACGCACCACCGGGTGTGGCCAACGGGGGGGGGGGGGGGGGGAGCAGTGGTGTGGGTTTTTGTCGGCTGAAAACTTAAAACACGGAAAAATGTTCGACTTAAAGGGACACTTCACCCTTTTTGCAAAAAAATATATGTTAATGACGTTTAGAAGCTTTAGATCACTTTCCTGGGGGTCTTTATGTGTGTAATATGTGGTTTTAGATATTTTAGATTGTAGCAGTGAGCCTGTTGTCTCTGATGTCATGGACACTGGTCTCACTACCTTCCTGGACTACAATTACCATAATTATTTGGTGCACTGCTCCTCCTTGTGGATAGGGGGGAGAGCTGTCTTACTGAGACAACATGTAGTCCAGGAAGGAAGTGAGCCCAGTGTCCATGACATCAGAGACAACAGGCTCACTGCTACAATCTAAAATATCTAAAACCACAAATTACACACATAAAGACCCCCAGGAAAGTGATCTAAAGCTTCTAAACGTCATTAACATATATCTTTTTGCAAAAAGGGTGAAGTGTCCCTTTAAGCGATAAGCCACGAGAGGTCTCAGGTTAGCGGGTATTTTACTCTGGCTGAGGGCGTAGGCAGACCCGAGGCGCAGCCGAGGGTCTTCTACCCCCCAGCCAGTGTAAAATACCCGGTATAAGCTGGGGGACCTCGAGTGGCTTATTGCTTTTCTAAAAACGGTTACAAACATAATAGCAATATTAACCTAATAAAACGATTGAATTCACAAAAGTGTAGCTACGCTTTGCGCCACCAGAGCGAGCAGCCGCATCACTTCCTTGTTTTGCTCGGCGAGTAGCCCTTCAAGTGATTGAAGGAGTGGGTTATCGGTGGAATGTACACCGCTCACGTGACGGTAACCAGCCAATCAGAATCAAGTATTGGGACCACCCCGTTTTTAGAATGTCCTTTTTTTTCGCTGAGCGGAAACTAAATGAAAACTACGATGACTGAAGGCTCATACATAGTCTGGATTTTGGGTGGTGAGGTGACCACCGAACTACAACATGACGTCACTGAGCCGCGGTGAAGAGCAAACGACCGCCACCGCTCCAGCCCTTCTCTCTGTTTTTACTGACCACCGCTCAATGTTATTTCAGCTCTGGTGGTCACCTCACCACCAAAAAAACAGACTATGAATAGGCCTTAAGACTAAATGTATGGACAATTTCATCAGTGGCTGAAAACTAGACTAAAATGTCAGGAAGTGACTAGTGGTCGAGAGATCCAGTACAAGTCATGGCTAAAAATGCATTTTCGCCCCGAACAGGCAGAACATTTATAATAGTGCATGCAATGAATGCATTCAAAAGAGCCGAATGAATGTTTTATGGACCCATAATAGTGATTATTATTTAAGTTAAAATTTTGCCATAACCATTTCCTTTTGCCAGAAATCGGGTAGCTTTAAGGTACGGCCATGACAGCAATGATATATAATAGATATATAATATTAATCGTATTTGGTTTTTCGTGCCAACTGTTTCCTATATTCGGTATTCGATTTCCTATATTCGGTGCGTCCCTACTCGCAAAACACTGTCCGGTCGTTGTAAGGTTGTAGATCGTAGACCCTGAGAGGGCCTTAGCGAATGACTGACTGACCCCCCCCCCCCCCCCCCCTTCTCTTTGCAGGTCCAAACGCACGCAAGAAGTCTAAGCCGGCGGCCAAACCTCAGGAGAAGAAGAACAACGCCAAGACAAAGAAAGTGGCTCCTCTGAAGATCAAACTGGGAGGATTCAACAGCAAGAGGAAACGTTCCTCGGTGAGACGGAGAACCTCTCTTCTCTTCTCTTCTCTTCTCTTCTCTTCTCTTCTCTTCTCTTCTCTTCTCTTCTCTTCTCTTCTCTTCTCTTCTCTTCTCTTCTCTTCTCTTCTCTTCTCTTCTCTTCCCCTCCCCTCCCCTCCCCTCCCCTCCCGCGGTGGTCTAATCTAATATGACACCTCTCTCTCTCTCTGTCTCTGTCTCTCTCTCAGAGTGAGGAGGAGGAGCCAGACGTGGACAGTGACTTTGACGACGCCTCCATCAACAGCGTGTCTGTGTCGGACGGCTCCAACAGCCGCAGCAGCCGCTCCAAGAAGAAGCCCTCCAAGTCCAAACCCAAGAAGAAGAAAAGTACGTTTCTGTGATGTCTCGCGACTTAACGAACAGGGCGAGGAGACACACAACGCAACGCAACGCAACGCAACGCACACATTTCGATTTCTTTATTTGAGTCCACATTTATAAAATACATGATCAAGGGCACAAATATGTTCAGTTGCTTCCGATATACTACGCACTCGAAACATCACATGTCTCAGTGCTGGAGTCCAAACAAGCCCTAAATGTACAGAATATATATATATATATATAGAGAGAGAGAGAATATAGGCAGCACATGAACTTATTCACAGCCGACATTGGTAAACGAAAGTAAATCATGGGTACAAAAAGCACCTTCTCCTCCAAATAGACCGACTGCCTATAATGGAGGAGATTGAACAGATTGAACACACACACACACACACACACACACACACACACACACACACACACACACACACACACACACACACACACATCTGCGGCCATGCACCCGTTGCGTTGAGTGTGTTTTCTGTGCTGGGCCGGTTTGACTTGTGGTTTTCCGAAGTGGTCTCTAGTTCATTGAAAGCATATAGCCTACACTGCAGGTCTTTGTTGACTAGTAGACTTTAGAAGACATTTTGAAGCTCCTAGTTGCTCTACTGATCGACATAAGTGATCGATTATTTATAATGGAAAAAATCCCGTCATTTAACATTAAGCATCTCGAGAAGGGTGACACACGGCTCGTCTGGTGGAGTGGATCTTAGTCGAGGGTCCGTTGCGCTGGTCCTTACCTTTTCAAGTCGCCACGTAAACCCCTCGGGTCAGGATTTACGGTTAGGATCGGGGCAAATGGAGCGGAGAGATGGTTGTGGAAGTTGGAAGTGGAGATTTCTTCCATGTATTATGTATATTATACAGTATTACACAGCTGTGTTGGAGCCACTAATTTGAAACACAGGGTTGAAAACCTGCCGGCGTGTGTGTGTGTGTGTGTTGGTGACACACTGAGCTACATGCTAGTTGATTAGCATAAGAGGACCCAGGCCTGGACATGTTCCCTTAACAAAATGTGTTCAAGGAAAGAATGTGAACTTGAGGAAGTATGTATTGCAACACAAGGATGTACGTGTGCGTGCCTGCGTGCGTGCATGTGTCCGTGAGTGAGTGAGTGAGTGAGAGTGTGAGTGTGCGTAGTCGACCGTTAGTCACTGGGTATGACTCAGTGTTTTTTATTAAGCCCTTCTATTTAGACGAGGCATCTCAGTTTGGGCAGTTCAAAATATCAGCTTGTGTGACATATTCTGGCATTCATTAAGGCCATGGTGTCATTCATTAAGACCATGATGTCATTCATTAAGACCATGATGTCATTCATTAAGACCATGATGTCATTCATTAAGGCCATGATGTCATTCATTAAGACCATGATGTCATTCATTAAGGCCATGGTGTCATTCATTAAGGCCATGATGTCATTCATTAAGACCATGATGTCATTCATTAAGGCCATGGTGTCATTCATTAAGACCATGATGTCATTCATTAAGACCATGATGTCATTCATTAAGACCATGATGTCATTCATTAAGACCATGATGTCATTCATTAAGACCATGATGGCATTCATTAAGGCCATGATGTCATTCATTAAGACCATGATGTCATTCATTAAGACCATGATGTCATTCATTAAGACCATGATGTCCAGCGACAATTTAGGCATTTAGCAGACGCTCTTAATCCAGAGCGACTTACATTAAGCAAGAACAAGAAAAAAACAAGAACAAAAAAGCATGGGTATACATCACATAAAAACATTTATCATGAAACATGCGTAGCTAAGAAAGTAACAGTGGAATATCTATATAATGAAACTATACATATAAACTATACATATATACTACTATGCTATACATATGTACTATGACGTGCTATGACTACATACAATGCAATTATAGTGCTGTCTACATAACATGCTATAAGTCTGTATCAAATGCTATCTAAGTCTACAGAATTGCTATCTAAGGGGGTGGGGTAAGTGCTACGGGCCATGATGGAGTCTGAAAAGGTGGGTTTTCAGACTACGGCGGAAGATTGGGAGTGATGCTGCAGTTCTGACTGCGATGGGAAGTGCATTCCACAGTTTTGGAGCCAGAAGGGAGAAGAGTTTGGGAACGTGTGGAGCGTTCTTGTCCCGGTGTTTTTAGTGAGGGTACTTCCAGCTTCCCTGCGTTGGCCGATCTGAGTGAGCGGGAGGGTTTGTAGGGTTCGATCATACTTGCAAGATATGGGGGGGGGGGCCGTACCATTGGTTGCTTTGAATGCGACAGACAGACCTCATATCATTTCTAAATGAGCCTTTTGTACTCGGAGGAAGAGCCAGGGTTGTGTGTATCGTTGTACAGAGGAGACTTTAAAGATTGTTTTGTTGATATTATTACTATTTATTGACAGTCAGTCACAGTGAAGACTGACAGTAAAGAGGGGGGGGGTAAAGGTCGTCATGAACGGGACTCGAACACAGCGACACGATGTCAGGCCAGGCCAGACGTTAACCCATTTAGTTAAGTTAAAAAAAGGTCTTCTAAATCCTGACGGTTTTCTGATAAACCTCATGGTTCAATTGGCCACCGACCCCCATCTGAAAACATGTAGTTCCAGAGTTCAGAAGCAAAGATTTGAGTTAAAATCTCTCTGTCTCTCTCTCTCTCTCTCTGTCTGTCCCTCTGTGTCTCTGTCTCTGTGTGTGTGTCTTTCTCTCTGTCTCTCTCTCTCTCTGTGTCTCTCTCTCTCTGTCTCTCTGTCTCTGTCTCTGTGTCTCTGTCTGTCTCTGTCTCCAGTCGAGACCGAGGAGGGGGACGGCTACGAGACGGACCACCAGGACTACTGCGAGGTGTGCCAGCAGGGGGGGGAGATCATCCTGTGTGACACGTGTCCCCGGGCGTACCACATGGTCTGCCTGGACCCAGACATGGAGAAGGCCCCCGAGGGCACCTGGAGCTGCCCGCACTGCGTAAGGGCCTCGCTCACCTTTTACTCACCTGGAATGTGTTGTTGACCCGTTCTGACCTGAGGTCAGATTCTACAACCGTCTTCTACATCCTGACAGTTTTCTGAAAAATCCATGTTTCTATGTGTCAGTCGTTCTTCGATTTTTCAAAAATAGCAGAACCTATACAAGCTCGTAGCGCGCCACTCGAATTTTTGAGAAACCGAAGAGCGACTGACATAGAAGACATTTTTTTAATCTGATCCTCAGGTCAGAATGGAAAACTGTCAGGATGCAGAAGATATTTCTTTAGAATCTGATCTCAGGAACTGGTTGGAATAACGTGTTCCTTCCACGCGCTACGTCCAACCAGGGAAACTCCCCCCCCTGTCAGGTGTAAAGGAGCAACTTGGACACTCAAGCATGAAGGAAGCATGAGTTCAAGTCCGTTGCTCTCCCCAGGTTGGCGAAGGGTGTGTAGAGCCCAGGATCACAGTAGATGATTGGCACAGGGGTGAAAAATGGGTTACAAAATCGTGGGATAAAAAATATAAGAAAAAAAAAAAGAATCTGATCTCAGGTCAGAATGGAAAACTGTCAGGATGCAGAAGACATTTCTTTAGAATCTGATCTGGGGTCAGAATGGAGTTAATAATGAAACTCTCAGGATGTAATAGACATTTCTTTAGAATCTGATCTGGGGTCAGAATGTGGGGCTAAACCGTACCGTCCCATCCCCCATCCAACAGGAGAAGGAGGGCATCCAGTGGGAGGCGCGCGAGGAGCCCTCTGAGGGCGAGGAGGACATCTTGGAGCCGGCCGAGCCAGAGGAGGACGACCACCACATGGAGTTCTGCCGCGTCTGCAAGGACGGCGGGGAGCTGCTGTGCTGCGACACCTGCCCCTCGTCCTACCACATCCACTGTCTGAACCCGCCGCTGCCCGAGATCCCCAACGGAGAGTGGATCTGCCCGCGCTGCACGGTAAGACCCCCCCCTGCTGCCCGAGATCCCCAACGGAGAGTGGATCTGCCCGCGCTGCACGGTAACTAGGCCTGACTGACGTCTTCTAAAAAGGGTTCTGAAATAACCAATGTTTCCTATAGAGCACCGAAGTCCTGACGTAACTCGCTCATCCCGACGATTCCCCTGGTTCTAAAGTCCTGACGTAACTCGCTCATCCCTTCCATTCCCCTGGTTCTAAAGTCCTGACGTAACTCGCTCATCCCTTCGATTCCCCTGGTTCTAAAGTCCTGACGTAACTCGCTCATCCCGACGATTCCCCTGGTTCTAAAGTCCTGACGTAACTCGCTCATCCCTTCGATTCCCCTGGTTCTAAAGTCCTGACGTAACTCGCTCATCCCCTGGTTCTAAAGTCCTGACGTAACTCGCTCATCCCTTCGATTCCCCTGGTTCTAATTTAAGTCCTGACGTAACTCGCTCATCCCTTCGATTCCCCTGGTTCTAAAGTCCTGACGTAACTCGCTCATCCCTTCCATTCCCCTGGTTCTAAAGTCCTGACGTAACTCGCTCATCCCTTCGATTCCCCTGGTTCTAAAGTCCTGACGTAACTCGCTCATCCCTTCCATTCCCCTGGTTCTAAAGTCCTGACGTAACTCGCTCATCCCTTCCATTCCCCTGGTTCTAAAGTCCTGACGTAACTCGCTCATCCCTTCCATTCCCCTGGTTCTAATTTAAGTCCTGACGTAACTCGCTCATCCCGACGATTCCCCTGGTTCGCGGAAGTAATTTCTCTATGGGAGAATAACATGGGGTGATCTTAATATCGTCTACAATAAGCGTTGTGGTCCAAAAATAAACAAGCTGCTGTTATTGTCAGGAAGGTGTCTCTGTCAGTCACTCATATATGATACAGTCTGCTTCTAGCGAAAATGTAACTAATTCAGCAGCAGTAACATTAGCGGTTTCTCTCAGTTGATTCTTCATATCCATATGAGTGAAGCGGCCGGGGTGACATGTTTATTTTTCAAACAGTTGTTATATGAGGCGATCTAAAATCGCCTCAATGGGGATTTCAATGCAACTAAATAAATACATGAACCTGGGGACTGACGCCCTCTACTGGAAGTGACGTCAGACTTCGGTGCTCTATAGAGCATCGCAGTCCCTCCCCCTTTCAGAACGACGAACGGCCCAGGAAATTAATCCCAATGCATTTTTCCCTCATAGGCATTTCCTAAAGTATTTATTTAAAGACGGTTACGCCGCGGACAAAGACAACTCGGATCGTGACCAAATCATGACAATGAACACAATAATGTTTTTGGGGCCGATCAAATAATTTATAAGGAGAAAAACAAAACAAACAGTGTTGTCTTTCCCTGCCTTTATTTTCTTCTTTCTAATGATTTGATCGGAACCAAAACATTGTGTTCATTGTCATGATTTGTCTCTCTCTCTCTGTCTCTGTCTCTGTCTCTGTCTCTGTCTCTGTCTCTGTCTCTGTCTCTGTCTCTGTCTCTGTCTCTGTCTCTGTCTCTCTCTCTCTCTCTCTCTCTGTCTCTCTCTCTCTCTCTCTCTGTCTCTCTCTCTGTGTCTCTCTCTCTAACCTAATGTAATGTCTCTCTGTCTCTCTCTCTCTCTCTCTCTGTCTCTGTCTCTCTCTCTCTCTCTCTCTCTAACCTAATGTAATGTCTCTCTCCCCCCACAGTGTCCCAACATGAAGGCCAAGGTCCAGAAGATCCTGACGTGGCGCTGGGGCGAGCCTCCTCCCCCCACGCCCGTGGCCCGCCCCCCGGACCTGCCCGCCGACCAGCCGGACCCCACGCCGCTGGCGGGACGGCCCGACCGCGAGTTCTTCGCCAAGTGGTCCAACCTGTCCTACTGGCACTGCTCCTGGGTCACCGAGCTGCAGCTGGAGCTGCACTGCCAGGTATGGGAACGGAGCCCCGTTCTGACCTGAGATCAGATTCATACCAGGTTTCCACTGGACACACACACACTGGTCTGATGAACCCATTCTGACCTGAGATCAGATTCATACCAGGTTTCCACTGGACACCTCTCGCTTGACTCGCTTTATTTACTTCAGTCTAAATGAGTAGCTCAATGCTTCAACACTTCACGTATAATTAACCCATTCTGACCTGAGATCAGATTCATACGAGGTTTCCACTGGACACACACTGGTCTGATGGACCCATTCTGACCTGAGATCAGATTCTAAAAATGTCAGTCGTTCTTCGAATTTTTCAAAAATAGCAGACCTACAAGCTCGTATCGCGCCACTCGGTGGCGCGATATGAGCTTGTAGATCTGCTATTTTTCAATAGCTAAAGCATAACATGATGCTAACACCAAAATGGGTGCCCGGTCAGAATGGGTTAACCCATTCTGACCTGAGATCAGATTCATACCAGGTTTCCACTGGACACACACATAGAGTTATTATACAATAGAGAAGACACCCAGAGGAAATCCTGAAGCGCAATGGACATAGTGGCCGAAGAAGGTATTGCAGTTTGGTAAGGTTTTGCCCTCAAACACATGAACGCGCACTAGGCTCCGTCCACTCTGCCGGTCGCTCGCGCGTTCATGTGTTTGAGGGCAAAAATCCAGAATGCACAGGGCTCCTAAACCGGAAGGAGGAGTGGATTCGCCTCATGCGCTTCTGAGCAACTCAATGCAAGTGGACGGGAGGAGAACTTGGGTGTCTTCTCTATTGTATATATACTCTAAGGACACACACTGGTCTGATGAACCCATTCTGACCTGAGATCAGATTCATACCAGGTTTCCACTGGACACACACACACTGGTCTGATTAACCCATTCTGACCTGAGATCAGATTCATACCAGGTTTCCACTGGACACCTCTCGCTTGACTGGCTTTATTTACTTCAGTCTAAATGAGTAGCTCAATGCTTCAACACTTCACGTATAATTAAAGGCATTTGAAATGACATAAAAATGAACATGTTCAGGATTCCAATTAGGATATAGCAAGAAAATGATCGTGTTTTAACGAGCTCCGCCCCCCTACGTCTCCCAGGTGATGTTCCGTAACTACCAGCGCAAGAACGACATGGACGAGCCGCCGCCCGTGGACTTCGCCCAGGAGGGGCAGGAGGGTCTGCTGTCGGCCAAGAGGAAGAAGAAGGACCCGCTCTACGCCCAGATGGAGGACCGCTTCTACCGCTACGGCATCAAGATGGAGTGGATGATGATCCACCGCATCCTCAACCACAGGTACCCTGCACACTGACCTGAGATCAGATCCACCGCACCCTCAACCACATGGTACACACTGAGCTGAGATCAGATCCACCGCACCCTCGACCACATGGTACACACTGACCTGAGATCAGATCCACCGCACCCTCAACCACAGGTACCCTACACACTGACCTGAGATCAGATCCACCGCACCCTCAACCAAAGGTACCCTGCACACTGACCTGAGATCAGATCCACTGCACCCTCGACCACATGGTACCCTACACACTGACCTGAGATCAGATCCACCGCACCTCGACCACATGGTACACACTGCCCCATTCTGACCTGAGATCAGATTCTAAGAAATGTCTTCTACATCCAGACAGTTTTTCTGAAAAAGCTATGTTTCTATGTCAGTCATTCTTCGATTCTCAAAAATAGCATATATATATATTGAATATTTTTCAATAGCTAAAGCATAACATGATGCTAACACCAAAAGGGCCCCCCCCCCCCCAAAGCCCTTAATCTGACCTCTACATGTCAATGCCGTAACCCTAACAACATGAATCCATAAGTTATTGTGAGGACCAGGGAAATTGTACGCACGCTGCATTTCTTACATTCTACTAACAGTATTATAGTAATATGAGTACACTACACTACACGCACACGCGTGTGCGTGTGTGAGAGAGGCCAGCTTTATTGATTTAGGAGTGAAAACGTGAATCTATTACTCCATATCGAAGTGTCCTTGAGAAATGTGTGACCTCCGACAGCATCCTGTCTGAGCAAGACCTCTGCTGGATGAATGAATGCAGAACACACCATACTACTCCCTTTCACTCACACACACACACACACACACACACACACACACACACGCATCATCATCGTCAATCACATCTAGCATAACAACAGTGTTGGATGCTAGATGTAAACATGTAAGCCCCAGTGCATTTACAATGGAAGTCACATGGTTTGACACAACAACAATGTTGTGTCAAACCATGTGACTTCCATTGGAAATGCATCAGTCAACGAGTCTCATGCATCAGCTATACATCAATCTGTTGTGACCGTGTGAGTGAAGCCAAACACATCGGATACCAACTATTTCCGAGTTATTGTTGCCATCGCTGACTCCTCCTCCTCCTCTTTGTGTCCCCATCGCTGACTCCTCCTCCTCTGTGTCCCCCCATCGCTGACTCCTCCTCCTCCTCCTCTGACTCCTCCTCCTCTGTGTCTGACTCCTCCTCCTCTGACTACTCCTCCTCAGCGTGGACCGGAAGAACAACGTCCACTACCTGATCAAGTGGAGAGACCTGGGCTACGACCAGGCTACCTGGGAGGCCGAGGACATGGACATCCCCGACTTTGACATGTTCAAAGTGCAGTACTGGAACCACAGGTACGTCACACATTCTGACCTGAGATCAGGGATGCGGTCAGGAACGAGACGGAGTCGAGTTCCGCAAGCATCACTGAATTTAAGGGTGTTAAGGGTAACTGAAGTTACTCTTAAAACTAAGAAAATCGCTGAAAAAATCATATATTTCTTTTAATGACAGATGTAGTCACTCCGACCAAAAAATGTCCAAAGAAACTAGCTATAGCCGTAGCCACCGAGTTTGCTATAGCGCTCTGGGGAAACGGAGCGGCTGAATTATTTGTTTTGATTATAGGTGGTGAACGGTGCTGGTTTGATCCACCGCCGTTTCAACCAATCCTCGAAACGACCTGTTGTAGAATAATACACGTCATGTGTGTGTGTGTGTGATATGTGTGCAGAGAGCTGCTAACGTTGACGTACTCTGTGTGACTGTACGCTGTGTGTGTGTGTGCAGAGAGCTGCTAACGTTGACGTACTCTATGTGACTGTACGCTGTGTGTTTGTGCAGAGAGCTGATGATGATGTGTATATATATATATTTGTGTGTGTATGATATGTGTGCAGAGAGCTGATGATGTGTATATATATATGATATTTGTGTGTGTATGATATGTGTGCAGAGAGCTGATGATGATGTGTATATATATATGATATTTGTGTGTGTATGATGTGTGTGCAGAGAGCTGATGATGTGTATATATATATAATATTTGTGTGTGTATGATATGTGTGCAGAGAGCTGATGATGGGAGACGAGGGGAAACCAGGAAAGAAGATCAAAGTTAAAGGAGCAAAGTTGAAGAGGCTGGACCGACCGCCAGATAACCCCGTGGTCGATGTGAGTCTCTACTTCAAACCTTTTACACAATCAGTGCCGGAAGTGCATCAAAATAGGAGCTCCGGGGTGCCAGAGTTGTCTGATCGCTTTTACTCTGAAAGCCATGAACCTGAAACACTTTATTAAAAAATTATTAAACAAAGTGACCTCACAATCCCCGATCATCTTAATTTATTTATATACGCTCCAAAAAAGCGTTCATATTTTGCGGGAGAGACGGATGAGGAGCAGAAATGAAGCGCCAGCATATCGATCCATTCATCACCACGGAGAGCGCCCTGGATGAGGAGATACGAGTCATTCTTTCCGCCGCGCTAACATGGGAGTCAATGACAAGCTAATAGTTGCACAGAGCGTTAGCATACGGCAAGAGAAAAGTGAAATGCCAAAAGAAAAATAGGAAAAATTCTGAATATTCTTATCTCGCCCCGTATCTTTGAGGGTGCGCTAGGACGGCCACGCACGTCCAAGGCACCTCTCGGTTCCAATCCTTATGACGTTTAGGTGCGTCCTATGTACTGAAACGGTTAAAACATCTCTCTTGTTTTTGTTCTTTCCTACGACGAATCCACCTAAGGCAGGGTTCCCCACTTTCTTGGGCGTTAAATGGGGGTCAGTAGCCTCTGCTTGTCAAACTGGGGGTCCTTTTCAAATGCCCTGATCATTAATTTCAGGGCAAAACCTCGACCTCACGCGTGCCGACTCGGCCCCCAGCCTGGTACCCTAGTCAAAATATGGCCCTTGAGGGAAATTAATTGGGGAACCCTGGCCTAAGGCCTGTATTCTGTACAATACATCCACCTAAGGCCTGTTTTCTGTACAATACATCCACCTAAGGCCTGTTTTCTGTACAATACATCCACCTAAGGCCTGTTTTCTGTACAATACATCCACCTAAGGCCTGTATTCTGTACAATACATCCACCTAAGGCCTGTATGCTAAAAAGTATCTAAATATTGCTTTGATGCTCATATTATCCTTAAGAAGTTTGTATTAGAATATGCATATAGGGCTGGAATACACATGGACCTATAGCTGTAATTTGCAACTCCAGATTTTCTTTTGCAATAATGGGATGAATCTAGAGTTGCAATACTCTCCACTGACTCCCCAGTCCCCACTTATCCAATAAATATCGTTTTGCTATAAGTTATTCATGCATCCCTATTTTATCCATCCGGCGAGACGGGTCGCCGCATTTTAGGAGCACCAACTCCTCCAGGTGCTCCTCTGAGTACTAGACCAAGTAACTCCTCCAGGTGCTCCTCTGAGTACTAGACCAAGTAACTCCTCCAGGTGCTCCTCTGAGTACTAGACCAAGTAACTCCTCCAGGTGCTCCCCTGAGTACTAGACCAAGTAACTCCTCCAGGTGTTCCTCTGAGTACTAGACCAAGTAACTCCTCCAGGTGCTCCTCTGAGTACTAGACCAAGTAACTCCTCCAGGTGCTCTCTGAGTACTAGACCAAGTAACTCCTCCAGGTGCTCCTCTGAGTACTAGACCAAGTAACTCCTCCAGGTGCCGTCGAAATTACAGATTTTACACTTGCTGAAAATAGTCGATCTACAAGCCGTGGGCTTGTAGATCGACTGTTGTGAGCTTGTAGATCGGCTATTTTCAGCATGCGACCAAGTGTAAATTCACTTATACTGGATCTCTTGTCCACTAGTCCATTTTAGTCTAGTTTTTATTTCTTGACTAAATCGTCAGTATATTTAGTCTTAGTTTTAGTCGTCGTAGTTTATAGTTTTCATTTAGTTTCCATTTAGTTTTTGTCCGTGGAAAAAAAGGTAGTCGACGAACATTTTTCCGTCTTAGCTTTAGTCGACGAAAACAACACTGATGCTGTACAATACATCCATGTACGGTATGACAAATTTGGAGAAAATAGATGCAGATTGAAAAGCAGCTATTGGTCTTAACTCCCGCCCCCCCCACCCCCCCCCCCTCCACAGCCCACCGTCAAGTACGACCGCCAGCCGGAGTACCTGGAGTCGACGGGGGGCACGCTGCACCCCTACCAGCTGGAGGGTCTGAACTGGCTGCGGTTCTCCTGGGCGCAAGGAACGGACACCATCCTGGCCGACGAGATGGGGCTGGGGAAGACGGTCCAGACCGCCGTGTTCCTGTACTCGCTGTATAAAGAGGTACAAAGACCACATTTGCGCCACATTTTCTCCATTTTTCCAAAAAAATAGCAGACCTACAAGCTCGTAGCGGGGCACTCAGTCTCAGTGCCACGCTACGAGCTTGTAGATCTGCAATTTTTCAACAGCTAACGTATAACGGAACACCAAAAAGATCTACAAGCTAGATCTACAAGCTCGTAGCGCGCCACCGAGTGGCGCGCTACGAGCTTGTAGGTCTGCTATTTTTTTTTTAATCTGACACTGACATTTTTAAGAATCTGATCTCAGGTCAGAATGGGTTAATCAGACCAGTGTGTGTGTCCCAGTGGAAACCTCGTATGAATCTGATCTCGGGTCAGAATGGGTTAATCTGCGCTGCCCTCCTATAGGCCGGTGTGTAATCCCCTTGGCCGCGCGCCAGGCAGCCATTTTGTACGTGTCAGCTGAAATGTGACGACATTAAAATAAAATAAAGCCCCAATCTGAGACTGTAAACACACACTGTGTGTGTGTGTGTGTGTGTGTGTGTGTGTGATGCCGGTCAGGTGAGCAGCCACTGCTGCCATCTAGTGGCGGGAGGCCTCGTGTGAATAAATAGATGCTTTAATAACCTCCTGGTGAGATGCATTATGGAGGCAGTGTTTTAGTCGTAGTCCCTTCAATAGTTTTCATATAGTTTCAGTCACATTTAGTCATTAGTGAGTCATTAGTTATGTTTTTATGTACAGTCTGCAAATATGTTTCATACAGAAAACACAAAGTGACTTCTTAACCCATTTAGACCTGACGTCGAAATATTTAAAAAAAACGTTCGCTCTGAAAGAATATGTATTCAAAGATTTGTGCCGCATTTTCACGATTTTTTTCCAAAAGTGCCAACGCTCTACGAGCTTGTAGATCTGCTATTTTTCAATGGCTAAAGTATAACATAATGCTTAGTTAAAACACCAAGAGGGGGTTCCCGACCAGAATGGGTTAACCCATTCTGACCTGAGATCAGATTCTAAAAATGTTCTTCTACATCCTGACAGTTTTCATTCTGACCTGAGATCAGATTCTAAAAATGTTCTTCTACATCCTGACAGTTTTCCATTCTGACCTGAGATCAGATTCTAAAATGTTCTTCTACATCCTGACAGTTTTCATTCTGACCTGAGATCAGATTCTATAAATGTTCTTCTACATCCTGACAGTTTTCCATTCTGACCTGAGATCAGATTCTAAAAAAATTCTTCTACATCCTGACAGTTTTCTGAAAAAGCTATGTTTCTATGTCAGTCGTTCTAAAATGGGTTAAACCTTTGGACATACGAGGTCTCCACCCGACATACACGAACATCTCAAATGGTATTAATACCTCTCTCTCTCTCTCTCTCTCTCTCTCTCTCTCTGTCTCTCTCTGTCTCTGTCTCTCTCTCTCTCTGTCTCTCTCTGTCTCTCTCTCTCTCTCTCTCTCTCTCTCTCTCTCTCTCTCTCTCTCTCTCTCTCTCTCTCTCTCTCTCTCTCTCTCTCTCTCTCTGTCTCTCTCTGTCTCTGTCTCTCTCTGTCTCTCTGTCTCTGTCTCTCTCTCTCTCTCTCTCTGTCTCTCTGTCTCTCTCTCTCTCTCTCTCTCTCTCCCTCCCTCCCTCCCAGGGCCACTCCAAGGGGCCGTTCCTGAGTGAGCGCCCCTCTCTCGACCATCATCAACTGGGAGAGGGAGTTTGAGATGTGGGCGCCCGACATGTACGTGGTGACCTACGTGGGCGACAAGGACAGCCGCGCCGTCATCCGCGAGAACGAGTTCTCCTTCGAGGAGCACGCCATCCGCGGCGGCAAGAAGGCCTCCAGGATGAAGGTGAGTTCTTCTGTTCCTACCGTGTAGACTGTAAAAGAAATGTGGACAAAAGCGTTCTCCGGGTCTGATATGGACGTAAGATGAAGCCCGTCAGTCCTTGCTGTAAGTCTCCATCTTTGTATATCCGTTTGGGCCCAGCTGGCCCATTGGCTGGCTCCGCCCAGACGACTCCCCCCCACCCCCTTCTTCTTCGTTGGTATTTTTTTTATTTCGAACGGGGGGGTGGCTCCCGTTCATAGACTGTAACGGTGGCCACGCCCCTCAGAACATACGTGACTTTATGGTCATTTTTTTAATAAATGGGACCATAATTTTCCAAAAAGAATATCATGACATTAGAAATGAGACTTTAAACGGGTGCACGTCTTTTTTCCGACAGCATATTGATCCGAAACCTCAATCCTAACCTAACCCTAACCGCAAGCACGGGAGCAGCGCATGTCGGACCATCGCTTTTTCGCATCGCAGCGACGGTCCCCCCGCTGCGGAGCGGACCGTTGCCCCGTCGGCTAGAATGCTGTCGGAAAATAATCCGCCTCCCCTTTAAACTAGTGACTGGAAGGAGAAAGTATTCATGACCATGTTTATTAAGGTAATACAGTCTAGGTGAAGTTGGGCCACCTATGACAGACAGCGCCACAACAGGCCAATTATATGAACTTTCAGGAAGTCCCGATTTCCTTATAGTGGCTTCACGAAATATCTGTCTTACTGCCCCCCTGGTGTGTGTCCCCTAACCGTTGACCCCCTATGTGTGTGTGTCCTAACCTTTGACCCCCTGTGTGTGTGTCCTAACAGAAAGACTCGTCGGTAAAGTTCCACGTGCTGCTGACGTCCTACGAGCTGATCACCATCGACACGGCCATCCTGGGCTCCATCGACTGGGCCTGTCTGGTGGTGGACGAGGCCCACCGCCTGAAGAACAACCAGTCCAAGGTACTGCCCGCACGCACGCACGCACACACGCACGCACAACAACCAGTCCAAGGTACCACACACACGCGGCTTCTTACTTTGAGAATGGTGGTGTGTGCCGGGGCGCCTGATGGAGGGGAAAGGAACTGGTTGGAATAACGTGTTCCTTCCACACGCTACGACGTCCAACCAGGGAAACTCCCCCCTGTCAGGTGTAAAGGAGCAACTTGGACACTTAGACATGAAGGAAGCATGAGTTCAAGTCCGTTGCTCTCCCCTTGTCCCCCATATATGGGGACTAGGTTGCTCTCCCCTTGTCCCCCATATATGGGGACTAGGTTGCTCTCCCCTTGTCCCCCATATATGGGGACTAGGTTGCTCTCCCCTTGTCCCTCATATATGGGGACTAGGTTGCTCTCCCCTTGTCCCCCATATATGGGGACTAGGTTGGTCTCCCCTTGTCCCCCATATATGGGGACTAGGTTGGCGGAGGGTGTGTAGAGCCCAGGATCACATTAGATGATTGACACAGGGGTGAAAAATGGGTTACAAAATCATGGGATAAAAAAAAGAGAATGGTGGTGTTTGGTGCGCCGTTTATATCGGTCTGACTGCCTGCCCTGCGATTAAACGCGATAATTTTTCTGTAGTTAATTAATCGTAATTAACGCGTTAAAGTCCCGGCCCTATTTTATATGTGTTATTTTCCCTTCGGTCAGTCCTTCTATAAATTAAAGTGTTTAATAATGTGTTATTTTCCCTTCGGTCAGTTCTTCTATGAATTAAAGTATTTTATTAATGTGTTATTTTCCCTTCGGTCAGTCCTTCTATAAATTAAAGTGTTTTATTAATGTGTTATTTTCCCTTCGGTCAGTCCTTCTATAAATTAAAGTATTTATTAATGTGTTATTTTCCCTTCGGTCAGTCCTTCTATAAATTAAAGTATTTTATTAATGTGTTATTTTCCCTTCGGTCAGTCCTTCTATAAATTAAAGTATTTATTAATGTGTTATTTTCCCTTCGGTCAGTCCTTCTATAAATTAAAGTATTTTATTAATGTGTTATTTTCCCTTCGGTCAGTCCTTCTATAAATTAAAGTATTTTATTAATGTGTTATTTTCCCTTCGGTCAGTCCTTCTATAAATTAAAGTATTTTATTAATGTGTTATTTTCCCTTCGGTCAGTCCTTCTATAAATTAAAGTATTTTATTAATGTGTTATTTTCCCTTCGGTCAGTCCTTCTATAAATTAAAGTGTTTAATAATGTGTTATTTTCCCTTCGGTCAGTCCTTCTATGAATTAAAGTATTTTATTAATGTGTTATTTTCCCTTCGGTCAGTTCTTCTATGAATTAAAGTGTTTTATTAATGTGTTATTTTCCCTTCGGTCAGTCCTTCTATAAATTAAAGTGTTTAATAATGTGTTATTTTCCCTTCGGTCAGTCCTTCTATGAATTAAAGTATTTTATTAATGTGTTATTTTCCCTTCGGTCAGTTCTTCTATGAATTAAAGTGTTTTATTAATGTGTTATTTTCCCTTCGGTCAGTTCTTCCGCATATTGAACAACTACCCTCTGCAACACAAACTGCTGCTGACGGGAACACCTCTGCAAAACAACCTGGAGGAGCTCTTCCATCTCCTCAACTTCCTCACGCCCGAGAGATTCAGGTACCCTGTGTGTGTGTGTGTGTGTGTGTGTGTGTGTGTGTGTGTGTGTGTGTGCGTGCGTGCTCACTATAGAACGTCGCAGTCCCGCCCCCTCGAGAGACCCGGAAAATAAATCCCTGTTCATTTTCATCATAGACTTTTTCAGAAAGTATTTATTTAATAGACGTTTACGCCACGGCGGACAAAGACGACTCTTGTCGTGACAAATCATGGCAACAAACACAATATTTCGGGCCAAACAAAGAATTAGAAAGTATTAAAAAAAACACTTTCTTTGTTGTTTTTCTTCTTTGTTAATTATTTGTTTGGTCCAAAATGTTGCGTTTGTTGTCATGATTTGTCACGCCAAGCGTTGGCTTCGTTACGACGCTTTAAAAGGTCTTTAAATAAATACGTTTTGAAATGTCTATGAGGGGAAAATGCATTGGAAACTATTTCCTGGGCCTGGCGTCGTCATGCAAGGGGGCGGGACTGGGCCTGGCGTCGTCATGAAAGGGGGCGGGACTGGGCCTGGCGTCGTCATGAAAGGGGGCGGGACTGGGCCTGGCGTCGTCATGAAAGGGGGCGGGACTGCGACGCTCTATTAGTCTTGGGGCAGAGTTTTGAATATCACGCCATTTCTCAGTTATTGCAACTATTTTCTGTGACATCGCCCGAATGATAATTCATACTGTACTGTGTGTGTGTATTTTCGAAGACGATTTGTAGAATCGTCCTCAGTCTAAATGGTTATTAACCATTTTGGTGTTAGCATTATGCTATTCTTTAGCTATTGAAAAATAGCAGATACGAGCTTGTAGGTCTGACAAGAACGACTGACATAGACACATAGCTGTCGGGAAAACTGTGGGGATGGCCCGTAGCACTTACCCTATACCCCCTTAGATAGCATTTGATACAGACTTATAGCATGTTATGTAGACAGCACTAGAATTGCATTGTATGCAGTCATAGCGTCTGCTCTCCTCCGTTCCTTATTGACGGTGAAGCGTCTGCTCTCCTCCGTTCCTTTCCACAGTAACCTGGAGGGTTTCCTGGAGGAGTTCGCGGACATCGCTAAGGAGGACCAGATCAAGAAGCTCCACGACATGCTGGGGCCTCACATGCTGCGGAGGCTGAAGGCCGACGTCTTCAAACACATGCCCTCCAAGACGGAACTCATCGTCCGCGTGGAGCTCAGCCCCATGCAGAAGTGAGTCGTTGGACCGCACGGGCGTTCCCTTCTAGGGCGTTCCCTTCTAGGGCGTTCCCTTCTAGGCCTTCTGACTAGTCGACTAGACCTCACGGGCGTTTCCTTCTAGGCCTTCTGACTGGTCGACTAGACCTCATGGGCGTTCCCTTCTAGGCCTTCTGACTGGTCGACTAGACCTCATGGGCGTTCCCTTCTAGGCCTTCTGACTGGTCGACTAGACCTCATGGGCGTTCCCTTCTAGGCCTTCTGACTAGTTGACTAGACCTCATGGGCGTTCCCTTCTAGGGCGTTCCCTTCTAGGCCTTCTGACTAGTTGACTAGAAGCCTGGTTTACTAGTCCACTAGTTGACTAGCTACCTATTTAAGCAAAATTACACGAGAGGGTGTGGGTTAACGTGATTATTGCCACGACAGGGATGCGGTCAGGAACGAGACGGAGTCGAGTTCCGCAAGCATCACTGAAGTGGCAATAATCACGTTAAACAACACCCTCGAGTGTAATATTGCTATTCTACAACAGTTACCCTTAAAACTATTAAAATCGCTGAAAGAATATATATTTTTTAATGACAGATGTGTAGTCACTACGACCACAAATGTCCCAATAAACTATAGCTATAGCCTAGCCACCCAGTTTGCTATAGCGCTCTGGGAGAACAGAGCAGCTGAATTCTTTGTTTTGATTAGGTGGTGGTGTGTAGTCAGTGGTTTAACCACCGGCTAGAAGGCTGTTTCAACCAATCAGATTGCTTCCTCGAAACGACCTGTGGTAGAATATGTATTAAATACTACAAAAACTATAATACTAGACTGTAACTGTTACTATAATATAATACTAGGCTATAATCTACCTGATCTTGAGGCCTACAAAATATCAAATTTATCAACTAGTCAACTAGTACCAACAAGGTGGACTAGTGGACTATACCAGTTGCTTAATGCCCTAGTATGTATGTAAAACCTCTTCTAAAACCTTCCCGGGTCGCAGCGCGACACGTTGTGAGCTTGTAGATCTGCTATTTTCAGCATGCAACCAAGTGTAAAAATGACTTGTACTGGATCTCTAGTCCCTTCCTAACATTAACATTTTAGTCTATTTTTTTATTTGTTGACAAAATCGACAGTATATATTTAGCCATAGTCATTTATTCCATCATTAGCTTAGTTTTGATTTAGTTTTTATGTTTTCGTCTGCGAAACTCTTTTTTTCGTCGTAGTTTTAGCCGACGAAAACAACACTACTGCGTTGCATTGTAGCCCCCCCCCAGCCCCCCCTCCCCCTCCCCCTCTTGTGATGTCTGACCTTTGCCCCCTCGCTGGTTTTTCCAGGAAGTACTACAAGTTCATCCTGACCAGGAACTTTGAGGCTCTGAACACCAGAGGAGGAGGAAACCAGGTGTCTCTGCTGAACGTCGTCATGGACCTGAAGAAGTGCTGCAACCACCCATACCTCTTCCCCGTGGCCGCCATGGTACGACCCCCCCATTAACCCATTCTGACCTGAGATCAGATTCATACGAGGTTTCCACTGGACACACACTGGTCTGATTAACCCATTCTGACCTGAGATCAGATTCTAAAAATGTCAGTCGTTCTTCGATTTTTCAAAAATAGCAGACCTACAAGCTCATAGCGCGCCACTCGGTGGCGCGCTATGAGCTTGTAGATCTGCTATTTTTCAATAGCTAAAGCATAACATGATGCTAACACCAAAATGGGTTCCCGTTCAGAATGGGTTAATTTATACACACATCCACCCCTACCTCTAACCCGTGCCCCCCACCCCCCCCCCCCCCATGTCTACTCTTGACTCATTCGTTTTATATTAATATTTAGACCCTTAACTCTAAAAAAAAAAGTACGTCTTCTAAATCCTGACGTTTTTCTGAAGAAAAAAAAACTAGGTTTCTATGTCGGTGTCGGTGGTGCTCAAACTATTTCATGTCAAGGAAACCCCAGAATTATCTGTGATTGGCCGGGGACCCCCATCTGAAAGTAATGTTGTACCAGGGACCCCCCCCCCCCCCCCCCCCCCAGAAGTTGAGTTAAACACGTACGCTTGAAAGATTATATGTCCAAAGATTTGCGCCACATTTTCACGATTAAAAAAAAAAAAAAAAAATGGCAGACCTACGAGCTCGTAGATCTGCTATTTTTCAACAGCTAACGTATAACGCAATAGGTTTAATAAACCCCCTGACATTTCTTTGACCCCAAACCAGGAAGCGCCCAAGCTGCCCAACGGGATGTACGAGGGCAGCGCCCTCACCAAGGCTGCTGGGAAACTGGCGCTGCTGCAGAAGATGATGTTGAAGCTGAAGGCGGGAGGACACAGAGTCCTCGTCTTCTCCCAGGTAACGCCACCGGATCACACTCACACACGTAGGGAGGACACCGAGTCCTCGTCCCCTCCCAGGTAACGCCACCGGATCACACTCACACACGTAGGGAGGACACCGAGTCCTCGTCTTCTCCCAGGTAACGCCACCGGATCACACTCACACACGTTTCTTTGGTCATCCCGGGTTTTAGACAAGCTTTCTCTGTGTTATTGTCAGGGAGGTGTCTCTGTATCGTTTGCAACAGTCAGTCACTCATATAATGATACAGTCTGCTTCTAGCGAAAATCTAACTAATTCAGCAGCAGTAACATTAGCGTTTTCTCTCAGTCAGTTGATTCTTCATATCCATATGAGTGAAGCGGCCGGGGTGACATGTTTATTTTTCAAACACAGTTGTTATATGAGGCGATCTAAAAAATCGCCTCAATGGGGATTTCAATGCAGCTAAACAAATACATGAACCTGGGGACTGACGCCCTCTACTGGAAGTGACGTCAGACTTCGGTGCTCTATAGAGGTCTCAAACTGTGGTTGAAATCAGATCAAATGTGCTCACATGTATAGCTCCTGACTGCAGGTCACGAGAATGATTGTTTACTTTTGTACTGGAGGTTATGTAATGTGTACTGTGCAACTTTGCTGTAAATTTCACTTGAATGTACTTCTTATTTTTTTAGATTGGGTGTTCTTTTAACTTTTCAGAAAAGTGGTGAAAACTATAGCACTCGCGCTAACACACTGTAAAGGATGCATCTACAAGTTGTACAGTGAGCAGTGTGACTGTTATATCAAATACATAAACATGAACATATTTCCAGATGACCAAGATGTTGGACCTGCTGGAGGACTTCCTGGAGAACGAGGGGTACAAGTACGAGAGAATCGACGGAGGAATCACCGGCGGGATGAGACAAGAGGCTATCGACCGCTTCAACGGTACGCACGCACGCACGCACCCACAGGCACGCACGCACCCACAGGCACGCACTGACGCACACACACACCCACACACACACAGGATGAGACAAGAGGCTATCGACCGCTTCAACGGTACGCACGCACACACACACCCACAGGCACACACGCACCCACCCACAGGCACGCACTCACCCACGCACCCACACACACGTCACGTCACTAATGAACAGAACAGAAACTTTCGGCCGAAAATGGATAAAAATGCATTTTCGGCCTATTCGGTTTCGTTTCGTTTATTTCGCACAATAAAAACAGTACAAAAAGGTAACATCAATAAAAGAAGTGTGTGCAGGTGAGAAAAGAAACCCAGGGAGGGCTTATATGTTGTGTTAATATACAATTTGACAAATAGTAATATACAAATAGTAAGACAAAGTAATCAAGCATAGGTATGGAAAATAACAGAAACAAAAACAACAAGAAATACATTATTTACACTTGTGTAAATACCGAATAGGCCGAAAATATATCACCGAACAGTGTATGCAATTAATGCATTCAGAAGAGCTGAATAAATGTTTTATGGACCCAAATCAGGTCGCTTTAAGGTTAGCAATAATGACAGCAATGGTAGGAAAAAAAAGATAAATAATATTAATCATCATTCGGCCAAGAATCTCCCTTTCGGTGCATCCCTGTGACATCACGCATCCCTGTGACATCACGCATGGCGCGCTATGAGCTTGTAGATCTGCTGTTTTTCAACAGCTAACGTATAACATGA
>NC_137878.1:41061135-41091135 GCF_963924005.1 Protomyctophum bolini | reverse complement strand
GTTCTTGTCTCGTGGTACCAGTGGGTACCAGTTCTAACTCAGTTCTTGTCCCGTGGTACCAGTTCTAACTCAGTTCTTGTCCCGTGGTACCAGTTCTAACTCAGTTCTTGTCCCGTGGGTACCAGCCGGCGCGCCGAACGAGGACGACACCAACGTCATCACCTACGACGACAAGGCCATCGACCGCCTGCTGGACCGGAACCAGCAGCAGGAGACGGAGGACACGGAGGTCCAGAGCATGAACGAGTACCTCAGCTCCTTCAAGGTGGCCCAGTACGTGGTCCAGGCCGAGGAGGAGGCCGTGAGTACACTCACTGTGTGTGTGTGTGTGTGTGTGTGTGTGTGTGTGTCTGTGTGTCTGTGTTAGGCATGTGAATCTCGTCTCATCTCACGATTCGATACGCATCTCGATGCACTGCCAGCGATACGATACATTAGAGATACATCTCAAACAACCCAACTTATAGAATTCTGTAAGTAAACAAAGGGTCTGCTCTCTGCTGGTTATTGTGGAATTGTTAGATTACTAATAATCATAGGCTATAGTATAATTATTATATCTCAAAGGTCAATTTGAGGTTTTGAGTATAGAGGTTTCAAGAGATTAAAATGTAATAGCCTATCGTTCATCAATTAATGTTACCAACATATAAATAGAAAAGAAACAAATAAACAAAACAAAAATTACAGGTCACACTTGTAGTGCTGTCAAACAAGTCTATGTCTAGTTTAATCTGCAACAGTTTTATAATATAATTGCCTATATGGGGGTCCCTACTTGATCTCTCACTCTCAGCTAAGTGGTCCTTGGCTTGACCTGAAAAACATTGAAGACCCTGGCCTGCATGTATTATTAACGTTATAAATACATAGCAGATGTACAAGCTCACAACGCGTCTCATCCACGCCCCGCTGTGAGCTTGTGGATCTGCAATTTTAGGCGTGCGACACCGTCTTGCTGCAGAATATAAATAAGGCTTCTATCCCAGAGAACAGCAGGGGAAAGCTGGACAGTGGAAAGTTGCTGTGGCGTTGTTGTTGTTGTACACGTGTGTGCAGACTGAAGAAGCTTTCTTTAATTACAAATTGATAATGATCGCGACGCAGATTTGCGTCGGATTATCAGCAAGCACAGCTGTGGAGTGTGGCTCATTACCAGCAGTCCAGCACGCAGCGCTACAGTGAAAAGTCAACTGATCGACGGACAAAGCTACTCGGACAGCTATTTTATAAAGCTAAAGAGTAAAGGTGGTGCTTCTTGTTTAATGCGTGGGGCTCACTTCTGTTAGTCGCGGGTGCTATTATAGTCTGAGTCTGTCTGTTCTCAACGTGTCTCCTCTGCGGGAAGCACCCTCTGCACCGTCGTACGGTAGCTTCTGTTCACTGACTGTGGGCGCGTTCGGAAATACCACACCGGAGCACACTCTCCTATTAGTTTGCATTGCACAGTGGGCTCAGTGCGCTATTTCCGAACGCGCCCTGTGTCTGCGCTGCGACTCGCGAGAGACCTTTTTTTTTCTTCCTTTCTGATGGTACGTTGAATGCGCCTCGGAAACACAGGATAGGGTGAAATTTACCATGAAAAAACAGTGCAACCACGGATTTTACCGATACAAGCACTCCGCGAACGATCCATCGAGATTTCACCCGTCAATTCTACCGACACACAGTGAATGAACCGATTCACTCGCATCGCGCACGTCATAATCGATGTATCGATACGTATCGATTATTTTCCACATGCCTAGTCTGTGTGTGTCTGTGTCTGTGTGTGTGTGTGTGTGTGTGTGTGGAGGAGTTGGAGGAGAATATTTAGGCCCGTCACAAAAATGCTAAATGATATTATCTGATTGACATTTATACCACTTGAAATGGTTGTCAAAAGATCCGTTTCTCCAAGATATGGTAAATTGCCGATCACAGATAGGGTAAATGCCGATTATACCGATCAGAGTGGATATTGGCCGATCGCTCGGAGCATTATTCCAGCTCAGTGTCCTTGTGGTTAGAGTGTCCGCCCTGAGACTGGGAGGTCGGGTTCGATCCCCGGCCGGGATCAGAAACAGGAGATAGGCTCCTGCCCACAGAAACAGGAGATAGGCTCCTGCCCCTATGGGCCTCATGGCTACAGAAACAGGAGACAGGCTCCTGGCCCTATGGGCCTCATGGCTACAGAAACAGGAGATAGGCTCCTGCCCCTATGGGCCTCATGGCTACAGAAACAGGAGATAGGCTCCTGCCCCTATGGGCCTCATGGCTACAGAAACAGGAGATAGGCTCCTGCCCCTATGGGCCTCATGGCTACAGAAACAGGAGATAGGCTCCTGCCCCTATGGGCCTCATGGCTACAGAAACAGGAGATAGGCTCCTGCCCCTATGGGCCTCATGGCTACAGAAACAGGAGATAGGCTCCTGCCCCTATGGGCCTCATGGCTACAGAAACAGGAGATAGGCTCCTGCCCCTATGGGCCTCATGGCTACAGAAACAGGAGATAGGCTCCTGCCCCTATGGGCCTCATGGCTCGGCAAGGCTACTACTCAGAGCATCTCTAAAACGATGCTGAACGATGCTAAACCTCTCTAAAACGATGCTGAACGATGCTAAACTTCTCTAAAACGATGCTGAACGATGCTAATCCTCTCTAAAACGATGCTAGACCTCTAAAACCATGCTCTCTCGTCCCCCGTCCCTACCCAGGAGGAGGAGGTGCAGAGGGAGATCATCAAACAGGAGGAGAGCGTGGACCCAGACTACTGGGAGAAGCTCCTCCGGCACCACTACGAGCAGCAGCAGGAGGACCTGGCCCGGAACCTGGGCAAGGGCAAACGCATCCGCAAGCAGGTCAACTACAACGACGGCTCCCAGGAGGACAGGGGTACGAAAAAACGTTGTAGGTAGCATGGATTAACGTCCGCAACAAGCCTACACGGCTCACTTCTCTTTTATTATCTTACATGTATAAGTGTGTGTGTGTGTGTGTGTGTGTGTGTGGTTGTGTGTGTGTGGTTGTGTTTGGTTGCTCCTGTCTGTCTGTGAGTGAGTTGCTCCTGTCGTGGTCTGTGTGGAATTACATACATACATACATAAATTTTTTTACATGGTTGCATTTATATATAGCGCCTTTATCCAAGGCGCTTTACATAGATTGTGCATTACATTCACCCATTCACACACACATTCACACACCTTTACATAGATTGTGCATTACGTTCACCCATTCACACACACATTCACACACCTTTACATAGATTGTGCATTACATTCACACATTCACACACCTTTACATAGATTGTGCATTACATTCACCCATTCACACACACATTCACACACCTTTATATAGATTGTGCATTACATTCACCCATTCACACACACATTCACATAGATTGTGCATTACATTCACCCATTCACACACACATTCACACACCTTTATATAGATTGTGCATTACATTCACCCATTCACACACACATTCACACACACCTTTATATAGATTGTGCATTACATTCACCCATTCACACACACATTCACATAGATTGTGCATTACATTCACCCATTCACACACACATTCACATAGATTGTGCATTACATTCACCCATTCACACACACATTCACACACCTTTATATAGATTGTGCATTACATTCACCCATTCACACACACATTCACACACACCTTTATATAGATGGTGCATTACATTCACCCATTCACACACACATTCACATAGATTGTGCATTACATTCACCCATTCACACACACATTCACACACCTTTATATAGATTGTGCATTACATTCACCCATTCACACACACATTCACATAGATTGTGCATTACATTCACCCATTCACACACACATTCACACACCTTTATATAGATTGTGCATTACATTCACCCATTCACACACACATTCACACACACCTTTACATAGATTGTGCATTACATTCACCCATTCACACACACATTCACACACACCTTTATATAGATTGTGCATTACATTCACCCATTCACACACCTTTACATAGATTGTGCATTACATTCACCCATTCACACACACATTCACACACACCTTTACATAGATTGTGCATTACATTCACCCATTCACACACACATTCACACACACCTTTACATAGATTGTGCATTACATTCACCCATTCACACACCGATGGCGGCGGAAACCATGCAAGGCACCAACCTGCACATCAGGAGCAATCAGGGGTTCAGAGTCTTGCTCAACTACTACTTCTAATCACTACACTACCCACAATGCATAGCACTGTGGTGGCAACCATGATGTCGTTGGCCAGTTTTCAGCGTGGAGAGGGCCTTAAAATGCCGGCAGCCGCCCACACACACACACACACACACACGCACACACACACACACACACACACACACACACACACACACACACACACACTGTGTGTCATGTAATGATACCCTTGTGTGTGTGTGTGCGTGCACATCTGTGTGAGCTACATAACGAGACAGACAGATGAGTGTGTGTTTCCCTGTGTTTTGCTCAGGCTTAGCTTCCTGCCTCGTGGTGTGTGTGTGTGTGTGTGTGTGTGTGTGTGTGTGTGTGTGTGTGTGTGTGTGTGTGTGTGTGTGTGCGCGCATGTGACACTAGTCACGTGAGTCATACACTGTGTGTGTGTGTGTGTGTGTGTGTGTGTGTGTGTGTGTGTGTGTGTACAAATTATTGCTTTGTCTCAAGTTGAGAAACGGACATGAATAAATGCTTCTTCCATGTCCAGTATGTGTTCTCCTCCTTAACCTGTTATTTCCTCCAATCAGCATCCTCCACAACACTACTGTACTGTATGTTTGCATACAGTAGGACTAGTCGTTGTTATTATTATGGTCTGTCCAGTGGAAACCTCCCTCAAACGTCCCAAACGGTTTACTTTATCAGGATTCAAGTTTAAAAAAATTAAATAAAAAAAACAGTACAGTATAGTACAGCCGATCCATGAGACTTAGGGATCAGCTACTTTTGTTTTGATGTTTAACCCCATTCTGACCTGAGATCAGATTCTAAAAATGTTCTTCTACATCCTGACAGTTTCCCATTCTGACCTGAGATCAGATTCTATAAATGTTCTTCTACATCCTGACAGTTTCCCATTCTGACCTGAGATCAGATTCTATAAATGTTCTTCTACATCCTGACAGTTTCCCATTCTGACCTGAGATCAGATTCTATAAATGTTCTTCTACATCCTGACAGTTTCCCATTCTGACCTGAGATCAGATTCTATAAATGTTCTTCTACATCCTGACAGTTTCCCATTCTGACCTGAGATCAGATTCTATAAATGTTCTTCTACATCCTGACAGTTTTCTGAAAAAGCCTATGTTTCTATATGTCAGTCGTTCTTCGATTTTTCCAAAAATAGCAGAGCTACAAGCTCGTAGCGCGCCACTCGGTGGCGCGCTACGAGCTTGTAGGTGTGCTATTTCTCAATAGCTAAAGCATAACATAATGCTCACACCAAAAGGGGTTTGGGTTAACAGTGTCCTGTCTGTCGGTTTGTTGGGTTAACTGTCTCCTGTCTGTTGGGTTAACCGTCTGTCTGGCTGTTGGGTTAACCGTCTCCTGTCTGTTGGGTTAACCGTCTGTCTGGCTGTTGGGTTAACCGTCTCCTGTCTTCCTCTGTCTCTCCACAGCGGATTGGCAGGATGACCAGTCTGACGGTCAGTCGGATTACTCCGTGGCCTCCGAGGAGGGAGACGAGGACTTCGACGAGAGGACGGAAGGCGGTACGTTGATGATTATTATTATTATTATTATTATTATTCCAGAGGTCGTCTTGTCTCGTGTGCATCATGTATTATTATTATTATTATTCTATAATATATAATATAATATAATAATATATAATATTATAATTATTATAATAATCATGTAAGCCAAAAACGATCTGACTGCTCTAGTCTTATTCTCACTTAGTGATTTAGTTTTGGTCGAAAAGTGTTCGTCGACCGCCTTTTTCCACTGACAAACTAAATGGAAACTAAATAAAAAACTAAGCTATGGTGACTAAAACTAAGACTAAATGTACTAGACGGTTAGCCGGTTAAAAACTAGGCTAAAATGTTAGGAAGGGACTCTAGAGAACAAAGAGATCCAGTAGAAGTCATTTTACAATTATTTGCATGCTGAAAATAGCTGATCTACAAGCTCACTGTGAGCGTTTGACTCATAGAACCAGCTGTAGGTTCTGTTCTGTGTTCTGAAATAGCTCACTGTTCTCTTCTGTCTCTGTCGTGTGTGTGTGTGTGTGTGTGTGTGTGTGTGTGTGTGTGTGTGTGTGTGCGTGTGCATGCACGTGTGTGTGTGTGTGTGTGCGCGCGCGCGTGTGTGTGTGTGTGTGTGTGTGTGCGCGCGCGCATGCAGCCAACTCTCGAAGGCCGAACAGGAAAGGCCTGAGGAACGACAAAGACAAACCACTGCCCCCCCTGCTGGCCAGGGTGGGAGGTAACATCGAGGTGAGGGCTCATTCTATTCTAACAGGGAGGGGCTTCTCCAGGTGGACCCCCCCCCCCCCAGCTAAATGACCCAAATGGACCTTTATGATATGATATGAACTTTATTTGTATAGCGCTTTTCAAAACATAGTTTCAAAGTGCTGCACAGAACAGGATTAAAAACAAGAAGAAACGGACAGTAACAAAATTATAATGGCAAACAAAACAATATCAAGCATGTATGTATGTACAAATTGGCTAATTAAGTATTAAAAAGTACTCTGTATAAAGGTGGGTTTTTAGACGAGACTTAACCCATTCTGACCTGAGATCAGATTCATACGAGGTTTTCACTGGACACACACTGGGTCTGATTAACCCATTCTGACCTGAGATCAGATTCATACGAGGTTTCCACTGGACACACACTGGTCTGATTAACCCATTCTGACCTGAGATCAGATTCTAAAAATGTCAGTCGTTCTTCGATTTTTCAAAAATAGCAGACCTACAAGCTCGTAGCGCGCCACTCGGTGGCGCGCTACGAGCTTGTAGATCTGCTATTTTTCAATAGCTAAAGCATAACATGATGCTAACACCAAAACGGGTTCCCGGTCAGAATGGGTTAAAAATGGGGACGGGTGGGGGGGGCTATACCCTGATGTGCGCTGGCAGTGCGTTCCACAGTTTAGGAGCTCGAGTGGAAAAAGCCCGGTTACCCCGGGTAACTAGATTAATACGGGGGACAGCCAGGAGGAGAGCCCTATCCGAGGATCTAAGGGTACGCACGGAGTTAGGGAGGGATAACATCTTACAGATGTAAATAGGGGGCCAGCCCATTTAGGGCTTTGAACGTGATTAAAATAATCTCCATACAAAACTCTGATGCTGGCATTCAAAGCAACCAAAGGTACGGCTCCCCCATATCTTGCAAGTATGATCGAACCCTACAAACCCTCCCGCGCACTCAGATCAGCTAACGCAGGGAAGCTGGAAGTACCCTCACTAAAAACGCTCCACACGTCCCAAACTCTTCTCCCTTCTGGCTCCAAAACTGTGGAATGCACTTCCCATGGCAGTCAGAACTGCAGCATCACTCCCAATCTTCCGCCGTAGTCTGAAAACCCACCTTTTCAGACTCCATCATGGCCCATAGCACTTACCCTATATACCCCCTTAGATAGCATTTCTGTAGACTTAGATAGCTTTTGATACAGACTTATAGCATGTTATGTAGACAGCACTAGAATTGCATTGTATATAGTCATAGCACGCCATAGTACATATGTATAGCATAGTAGTATATATGTATAGTTTATACGTATAAGTTTCATTATATAGATATTCCACTGTTACTTTCTTAGCTTACGCATGTTTCATGATGAATGTTTTTATGTGATGTATTCCCATGCTTTTGTTCTTGCTTAATGTAAGTCGCTCTGGATTAAGAGCGTCTGCTAAATGCCTAAATTGTAAATTGTAAATTGTAAAATCACATCTGGTGCTCACTGGCAGCCTGTGCAGATCTGCTAAAATTGGTGTGATAAATATTCATAATTATGGTCCCGTTTCTTGGTGTTGGTCAGTAGTCGAGCGGCAGAGTTTTGTATGAGTTGTAGGCGGGAAGTAGTTTTCTTTGGGAGGCCGGAGTATTATTATGGAGTTACAGTAGTCGAGACGTGATGAGATGAGGGCGTGAATGACGGTTTCGAGGTCCGGGGCTGAGAGGAATGGCTTGATTTTGGCTATGTTCCTTAACTGGAAGTAGCAGGATTGGACGACTGCTGTTACCTGTTTTTTAAATGAGAGGTCTGGATAAAAAAAATATCACCCCCAGGTTACGGGCTGCAGGAGTAATAATAATAAATAAATAAATAAAGTAGATCTTATATAAAAATGAATCTTATATGAAAATCTTCTACATCCTGACAGTTTGCTCAAAAAGCTATGTTTCTATGTCAGTCGTTCTTCGATTAAAAATAATAAATAGCAGAACGCGGCACTCGGTGGCGCGCTACGCGCTTGTAGGTTCTGCTATTTGTTTTTAAAATAGCAGAACCTACAAGCGCGTAAAGGGGTTCCCGGCCCAAAAGGGGTTTAAGCTCTCTCAAGAGTTCCATTATTGTATGTATTATGTATTCCACGGTCGTCCCAGCGTTGTTGACCCCTGACCTCTGGTCCGTCCGACAGGTGTTGGGTTTCAACTCGCGCCAGAGGAAGGCCTTCCTGAACGCGGTGATGCGCTACGGCATGCCTCCTCAGGACGCCTTCACCACCCAGTGGCTGGTCAGGGACCTGCGGGGGAAGTCTGAGAAAGAGTTCAAGTACGGTTTATTTAGTTTACTTTTACTCTCGCTGTCTCTGTCACTCTCTGTCTCTCTCTCTCTCTGTCTCTCTCTCTCTCTCTGTCGCTCTCTGTCTCTGTCTCTCTCTCTCTGTCTCTCTCTGTCTCTGTCTCTCTCTGTCTCTGTCTCTCTCTCTCTCTCTCTCTCTGTCTCTCTCTGTCTCTCTCTCTCTCTCTCTGTCTCTCTCTCCCCCTACGTTAACCCCATATTATTAACGCGTGTCACTCTGAATGTCTTCCCCCTCCCCAGGGCCTACGTTAACCCCGTATTATTAACGCGTGTCACTCTGAATGTCTTCCCCCCTCCCCCCCCCCAGGGCCTACGTTAACCCCGTATTATTAACGCGTGTCACTCTGAATGTCTTCCCCCCTCCCCCCCCCAGGGCCTATGTTAACCCCAGATTATTAACGTGTGTCACTCTGAATGTCTTCCCCTCCCAGGCCCTACGGTAACCCCATATTATTAACGCGTGTCACTCTGAATGTCTTCCCCTCCCCAGGGCCCCATATTATTAACGCGTGTCACTCTGAATGTCTTCCCCCTCCCCAGGGCCCCATATTATTAACGCGTGTCACTCTGAATGTCTTCCCCTCCCCAGGCCCTATGTTAACACCATATTATTAACGTGTGTCACTCTGAATGTCTTCCCCTCCCCAGGGCCTATGTTAACCCCAGATTATTAACGTGTGTCACTCTGAATGTCTTCCCCTCCCCAGGGCCTACGTGTCTCTGTTCATGAGACACCTGTGCGAGCCGGGGGCCGACGGGGCCGAGACCTTCGCCGACGGCGTCCCCCGGGAGGGGCTGTCGCGGCAACACGTGCTCACGCGCATCGGCGTCATGTCGCTCATCCGCAAGAAGGTACGTCTGACCTGCTGCTCGTGACCCCGAGTTCAGACCAGTCACATGACCCCGAGTTCAGACCAGTCACATGACCCCGAGGTTCAGACCAGTCACATGACCCCGAGGTTCAGACCAGTCACATGACCCCGAGGTTCAGACCAGTCACATGACCCCGAGTTTAGACTAGTCATTGGTTAGACGTGGGTTAGCCCATTTTGGGCGGGAACCCCCTTTTGGTGTTAGTGTCATGCTATGCTTTAGCTATTGAAAAATAGCAGATCTACGAGCTTGTAGGTCTGCTGTTTTTGAAAAAATGGAAGAACGACTGACACATAGAAACATAGGCTTCTTCAGAGAACTGTCATTTTCAAACGCACCATCCTATGTAAAAAAAGACGGGCGTTGGTATGTAACGCCCCTCTGTGATTGGTCCAGGTCCAGGAGTTAGGTATGTAACGCCCCTCTGTGATTGGTCCAGGTCCAGGAGTTCGAGCACGTCAACGGCCAATGGTCGATGCCGTGGATGGCGGAGCTGGAGGAGAACAAGAAGGCGGCGGCGGCCGCGGCCAACCCGGAGTCTCCCGGGAAGACGCCTTCTACTGGCACGCCCGCAGACACGCAGCCCAACACGCCCGCTACAGGTGGGCACACACACACACACACACACACTCTGTATCTCACACACACACACACACACACACACACACACACTCTGTATCTCACACACACACACACACACTCTGTATCTCACACACACACACACACACACACACTCTGTATCTCACACACACACACACACACACACACACACACTCTGTATCTCACACACACTCACTCACTCATACACACACTCACTCTGTATCTCACACACACACACACACACTCTGTATCTCACACACACACACACACACTCTGTATCTCACACACACACACACACACACACACTCTGTATCTCACACACACACACACACACTCTGTATCTCACACACACACACACACACACTCTGTATCTCACACACACACACACACACTCTGTATCTCACACACACACACACACACACACACACACACACTCTGTATCTCACACACACACACACACACACACTCTGTATCTCACACACACACACACACACACTCTGTATCTCACACACACACACACACACTCTGTATCTCACACACACACACACACACACACACACACACACTCTGTATCTCACACACACACACTCATACACACACTCGCCAGCCTTAAAGGAGAATTCCATGCTAGAATGCTTTCTTATCTTTCTTACCTTTCTTTGTAGTCGTTACGTCCCCACCAAAGAGGTCCAGGTGTTTTTTTTGTGCAAAAGCTCCTTATTGGCTGTTTCCCCTACCATAAGCCCTCAATGAATTGCATTGAATTGAATGGGGCTATGGGGTGTTATGCTAGTTCGCTATGCTAATGTCGGAGGAGAAGTGGGGTTCTAATCGACATGTCCCTTGTTTATCTCCACCCCCCCCCACCACCACCCCCCCCCCCACACACACACACACACACACACACACACACAGTCGACGAGTCCTTAAAGAGCGAGGACACGACGGAGAAGGAGACGAAAAAGGAGCTAGTGGACGGAGAGAAGGAGGCCAAGACGGAAGACGAGGTACGGAATCATTCAGCTGTTACATAATAATAATAATAATAATACAACTTTATTTGTGTAGCACCTTTCGTGACATGAAATGCAGCTCAAAGTGCTTTACAGAGCAATGGAGAAAAACAAAGAAAAGCAAGGCAACGACATTAAAAAACAAGCAGTAATGCAATACAGTGAGGACATGAATAACACAACATTTAAAGATCAATTAAAAGCAAGGGTGTAGAAGTTAAAGTTAAAAATGTCTACAGAGGCTGCCTGTCGAAGGTACAGTGGGAGCTTGTTCCATGCCGACGGCCCGTAGAAGCAAAAAGCTGCTTCCCCGTATTTTTTTGTTGCCATTTTTTTTGGCAAAGCGAGCAGGCCAGCAGTGGAAGACCTTAGGGGGCGGTTTGGGACATATTTAGTCAGGCAGTCATGTAGGTAGGAAGGTGCGAGACCATTGAGAGCTTTATAAACAAGTAAAATAATTTTCAAATCAATCCTAAAAACAACCGGAAGCCAGTGGAGTGAAGCCCAAACTGGAGTAAAATGTTCTCTCATCTTAGTTCTAGTTAAAACTCTGCATTTTGGACAAGTTGTAATCTGTCAGTTGTTTTTCTTACGCAGTCCAGAAAAAAGTGCATAGCAGTATAAAACAAGCCGAGAAAAAACAAAGGCGTGGATTAGCGATTTTGCATCGTAGAAGGACAAATAGGCTCTGATTCGTGCAATATTTCTAAGGTGAAAAAAGGCAATCTTGGTAACATGATTAATGTGTGAATTAAAATTCCTCCTCCCTCCTCCTCCCCCCATCCCTCCCTCCCCCGTCCTCCTCCCCCCCATCCCTCCCTCCCCCGTCCTCCTCCCCCCCTCCTCCTCCTCCTCCTCCCCCCTCCTCCCCTCCTCCTCCTCCAGGTGATAGCCATCCCAGACGACGAGGAGAAGAGCCCACCAGGGGGCGACGCTGCGACGGAGCAGAGCGACGAGGACAGGAAGAAGAAGAAGAAGAACGGCGTGTCGGCCGCCGAGCCCATGGACACCGCCGCCGTCGCCGCTAGCGCCACGACGGACGCCGCTAAGCCCAGCAGCAACGGAGAGGCCGCCGCGGCCGCCGGCACGCCCTCCGAGAAGGACGGCGCGGCCGAGGCGCCGGGGGCGGCGACCAAGGAGAAGGAGGGCGGGGAGAAGAGCAGCGCCGCTGTCACCGCCGCGGAGGCTGCCGGAGGCGGCGAGGACGGCAAGGCTCCGTCGGAGGGCAAGGTCAAGGCGGAGGGCTCGGCGGACGTGAAGTCGGAAGAAGCTGACGGCGGCAAATCTGCCACGTGTGAGTGTTTCTGAAACGGTGATACGAGACTCACCGCTCTCTCTGTTTTTACTACAACTACAACATGACGTCACTGAGGTGATAAGAGACTCACCCAAACACATCTGTTTTTACTATAACTACAACATGATGTCACTGAGATGATAAGAGACTCACCGCTCACCCCAAACACATCTCTGTTTTTACTAAAACTACAACATGACGTCACTGAGGTGATAAGAGACTCACCGCTCACCCAAACACACCTCTCTGTTTTTACTACAACTACAACATGACGTCACTGAGGTGATAAGAGACTCACCGCTCACCCAAACACACCTCTCTGTTTTTACTACAACTACAACATGACGTCACTGAGGTGATAAGAGACTCACCGCTCACCCAAACACACCTCTCTGTTTTTACTACAACTACAACATGACGTCACTGAGGTGATAAGAGACTCACCGCTCACCCCAAACACATCTCTGTTTTTACTAAAACTACAACATGACGTCACTGAGGTGATAAGAGACTCACCGCTCACCCCAAACACATCTCTGTTTTTACTAAAACTACAACATGACGTCACTGAGGTGATAAGAGACTCACCGCTCACCCAAACACACCTCTCTGTTTTTACTAAAACTACAACATGACGTCACAAGAGACTCACCGCTCAAACGCTTCTCTCTGTTTTTACTAAAACTACAACATGACGTCACCGAGCTGAGGTGATAAGAGACTCACCGCTCACCCAAACACATCTGTTTTTACTAGTCTGTCTTGAGGTGAATGGATGGATTCAGTCTGTCTTGAGGTGAATGGATGGAGTCAGTCTGTCTTGAGGTGAATGGATGGAGTCAGTCTGTCTTGAGGTGAATATATATATTCAGTCTGTCTTGAGGTGAATGGATGGATTCAGTCTGTCTTGAGGTGAATGGAAGGATTCAGTCTGTCTTGAGGTGAATGGATGGAGTCAGTCTGTCTTGAGGTGAATGGATGGAGTCAGTCTGTCTTGAGGTGAATATATATATTCAGTCTGTCTTGAGGTGAATGGATATATTCAGTCTGTCTTGAGGTGAATGGAAGGATTCAGTCTGTCTTGAGGTGAATGGATGGAGTCAGTCTGTCTTGAGGTGAATGGATGAATATATTCAGTCTGTCTTGAGGTGAATGGATGAATAGATTCAGTCTGTCTTGAGGTGAATGGATGGAGTCAGTCTGTCTTGAGGTGAATGGATGGATTCAGTCTGTCTTGAGGTGAATGGATGGATTCAGTCTGTCTTGAGGTGAATGGATGAATAGATTCAGTCTGTCTTGAGGTGAATGGATGAATATATTCAGTCTGTCTTGAGGTGAATGGATGGATTCAGTCTGTCTTGAGGTGAATGGAAGGATTCAGTCTGTCTTGAGGTGAATGGAAGGATTCAGTCTGTCTTGAGGTGAATGGATGGAGTCAGTCTGTCTTGAGGTGACTGGATGGATTCAGTCTGTCTTGAGGTGAATGGATGGATTCAGTCTGTCTTGAGGTGAATGAATAGATTCAGTCTGTCTTGAGGTGAATGGATGGATTCAGTCTGTCTTGAGGTGAATGGAAGGATTCAGTCTGTCTTGAGGTGAATGGATGGAGTCAGTCTGTCTTGAGGTGAATGGATGGATTCAGTCTGTCTTGAGGTGAATGGATGGATTCAGTCTGTCTTGAGGTGAATGAATAGATTCAGTCTGTCTTGAGGTGAATGGATGGATTCAGTCTGTCTTGAGGTGAATGAATAGATTCAGTCTGTCTTGAGGTGAATGGATGGATTCAGTCTGTCTTGAGGTGAATGAATATATTCAGTCTGTCTTGAGGTGAATGGATGGATTCAGTCTGTCTTGAGGTGAATGGATGAATATATTCAGTCTGTCTTGAGGTGAATGGATGGATTCAGTCTGTCTTGAGGTGAATGGATGAATATATTCAGTCTGTCTTGAGGTGAATGGATGAATATATTCAGTCTGTCTTGAGGTGAATGGATGGAGTCAGTCTGTCTTGAGGTTAATGGATGAATATATTCAGTCTGTCTTGAGGTGAATGGAAGGATTCATGATGCCTTTCTTTGTGTCCACAGCCGAGGACAAGAAGGAGGAGAAGACAGAGAAGATGGACACCACCCCTGCTGCGGACGAAAAGAAAGGTACCTTAACCCATTCAGGCCTGACGTCGAAAGCAAACAAAAAACGTTCGCTCTGAAAGGAATATATACATTCAAAGATTTGTGCCGCATTTTTACGATTTTTCAAAAACACCAGACCTACAAGCTCGTAGCGCGCCACCGAGTGGCGCGCTACGAGCTTGTAGGTCTGCTGTTTTTCAATAGCTAAAGTATAACCAAGACGAAAAATGTTCGTCGACTTCCTTTTTTCACTGTCCAAAACTAAATGAAAACTAAGCTACGATGACTAAGACTAAAAATGTATTAAAAATAAAAAAGAAAGGGACTAGTATAAGTCATTTTACACTTGGTTGCATGCTGAAAACAGCTGATCTACAAGCTCGCGTTGTGGATCGCTTGTAGATCGGCTATTTTCAGCGAGTGTAAAAATCGGGCCTGTATTACGACGGCATCGAGGCGCCGCCAAAACACATTTTAGTCGACTAAAATGTCACATGTCGCCTGAAACCAGCAGAGCCCAATAAGGACGACAAGGAAGTGGCCGCGAAGACGGAGGAGGGGGGCGGAGCTAAGCTCCAGAACGGCGACGCCCCCAAGGAGGAGAAGGCTGTGGGCGGAGCCGTGGGCGGGGCCGTGGGCGGGGCCGCGGCGGCGGCCGCGTTGGAGGAGAAGAAGAAAGCCAAGACGAGGTTTATGTTCAACATCGCCGACGGCGGCTTTACAGGTATGTGCACGCACACACACACGCTATGCACACGCACACACACGCTATCCACACGCACACGCACGCTATACACACACACACACGCGCACACACACTATGCACATGCACGCACACTATATACACACACACACACACACTAGGCCCTAGAGTTTTCTTAACCCATTCTGTCCTGAGATCAGATTCTAAAAAATGTCTTCAAACATCCTGACAGTTTTCTGAAAAAGCCTATGTTTCTATGTGTCAGTCGTTCTTCGATTTTTCAAAAATAGCAGACCTACAAGCTTGTAGATCTGCTATTTTTCAATTGCTAAATTATAACCTAATGTTTAAAACACCAAAAGGGGTTCCCACCCAAAATGGGTTTTAATATCAATTCAATTTAACACCAGAGCTTCCGTTGCTCCAGACTGTACGACGGAAGCATTTATATTTGACTCATGATCAGAGCTTCCGTTGCTCCAGACTGTATGACAGGAAGTATTTATATTTGACTCATGATCAGAGCTTCCGTTGCTCCAGACTGTACGACGGAAGCATTTATATTTGACTCATGATCAGAGCTTCCTTTGCTCCAGACTGTACGACGGAAGCATTTATATTTTACTCATGATCAGAGCTTCCGTTGCTCCAGACTGTACGACGGTAGCATTTATATTTGACTCATGATCAGAGCTTCCGTTGCTCCAGACTGTACAACGGAAGCATTTATATTTTACTCATGATCAGAGCTTCCGTTGCTCCAGACTGTACAACGGAAGCATTTATATTTTACTCATGATCAGAGCTTCCGTTGCTCCAGACTGTACGACGGAAGCATTTATATTTGACTCACGATCAGAGCTTCCGTTGCTCCAGACTGTACGACGGAAGCATTTATATTGTACTCATGATCAGAGCTTCCGTTGCTCCAGACTGTACGACGGAAGCATTTATATTGTACTCATGATCAGAGCTTCCGTTGCTCCAGACTGTACGACGGAAGCATTTATATTTGACTCATGATCAGAGCTTCCGTTGCTCCAGACTGTACGACGGAAGCATTTATATTTTACTCGTGATCAGAGCTTCCGTTGCTCCAGACTGTACGACGGAAGCATTTATATTTGACTCGTGATCAGAGCTTCCGCTGCTCCAGACTGTACGACGGAAGCATTTATATTTTACTCATGATCAGAGCTTCCGTCGCTCCAGACTGTACGACGGAAGCATTTATATTTTACTCATGATCAGAGCTTCCGTTGCTCCAGACTGTATGACGGAAACATTTGAACATTGCGAGAGGCAACAGTCTGGCAACGCGAGACTGCTGTAAAAATGTACACACTAACTAACACCAGCATAATAATTCCACCTTTCTCTCTCTCTCTCTCTGTCTCTCTCTCTGTCTCCCTCTGTCTGTCTGTCTCTCTCTGTCTCTCTCTCTGTCTCTCTCTCTCTCTGTCTCTCTCTCTCTCCCCCCCCCCCCCCCCCACAGAGCTCCACTCCTTGTGGCAGAACGAGGAGCGCGCGGCCACGGTTACCAAGAAGACCAATGAGATTTGGCATCGTCGCCATGACTACTGGCTGCTGGCCGGCATCATTCAGTATCCTTTCCTCCTAACGCTCCACATCAAGCAGTCTTTTTAGCTGGGGGGGGGGGGGGGGACCCCCTCAAGGACCCCTGGGGGAAACCCCCTGAAGGACCCCTTTCAGAACGAAGGTTTTTAACTCAAATCTCTGCTTCTGGAGGGTCCCTGGAACTACATATTTTCAGATGGGGTCCACGGCCAAATACAGATAATTCTGGGGGTCCTTGACATGAAGGAGGTTGAGCACCACTGACCACAAATGGAGACTATACAAATAGGTTGTTCAGAAAACCGTCAGGGTTTAGAATCTGGTCTCGGGTGGAAATGGGTTAAAACACAGTGGTTAGTTGTTAAACATAGTGGTTAGTTGTCCAGCCTGTGTTTTCTTAGTCTAGGAAAATTGGCCTCAGATCCTGTGCAGCAGGGGCGTGGCCCAGTGCGTTGCGTTTCAGATGAAATGCGAATCAAAAGACAGGGGCGGGTTCCACATGGAGTGGGCGCTACATCTAAATAAGACGGAAGGGAAACAATTGCTCCTTGAGCGGTGGTGGCCTACTACAATTCAATTTGGAATTGGATTCCCTTTCGGACTATTTTCATGGTATGCACAGTGCTTCAGACCGGAAAGGGGAGTGTCCGCTCAGATTCTGAGCGCAACGTACTTCCCTCACAGGGATACGTTCCTTTTTTCCCCAGAAGTCTTTCTCGCCCGCCTAGTGGCGAAAAATAAAACTTCTGGGAACTCAGATTAGTGTCTTCTGGGTTGTGTTCCTTCACTCTGTGGTCCCGTCTCAGACACGGCTACGCACGCTGGCAGGACATCCAGAACGACGTGAAGTACGCCATCCTCAACGAGCCCTTCAAGGGCGAGATGAACCGCGGGAACTTCCTGGAGATCAAGAACAAGTTCCTGGCCAGGAGGTTTAAGGTAGGGAGGAGTTACTGCCACCTGCTGGACGCACAGCCAACCTCAGACCATGTCAAAATGAAATGAATGCTTAAACATGTAGCTATAGGTGTAATGTTAGAGTCCACAGAAGGCATGTAAATATGAAATAAATGCTTAAACATGTAGCTATAGGTGTAATGTTAGAGACCACAGAAGGCATGTAAATATGAAATAAATGCTTAAACATGTAGCTATAGGTGTAATGTTAGAGACCACAGAAGACGTGTAAATATGAAATAAATGCTTAAACATGTAGCTATAGGTGTAATTTTAGAGACCACAGAAGACGTGTAAATATGAAATAAATGCTTAAACATGTAGCTATAGGTGTAATGTTAGAGACCACAGAAGACATGTAAATATGAAATAAATGCTTAAACATGTAGCTATAGGTGTAATGTTAGAGACCACAGAAGACATGTAAATATGAAATAAATGCTTAAACATGTAGCTATAGGTGTAATGTTAGAGACCACAGAAGACATGTAAATATGAAATAAATGCTTAAACATGTAGCTAGGTGTAATGTTAGAGACCACAGAAGACATGTAAATATGAAATAAATGCTTAAACATGTAGCTATAGGTGTAATGTTAGAGACCACAGAAGACATGTCAATATGAAATAAATGCTTAAACATGTAGCTATAGGTGTAATGTTAGAGACCACAGAAGACATGTAAATATGAAATAAATGCTTAAACATGTAGCTATAGGTGTAATGTTTGAGTCCACAGAAGACATGTAAATATGAAATAAATGCTTAAACATGTAGCTAGGTGTAATGTTAGAGACCACAGAAGACATGTAAATATGAAATAAATGCTTAAACATGTAGCTAGGTGTAATGTTAGAGACCACAGAAGACATGTAAATATGAAATAAATGCTTAAACATGTAGCTATAGGTGTAATGTTAGAGACCACAGAAGACATGTAAATATGAAATAAATGCTTAAACATGTAGCTATAGGTGTAATGTTAGAGACCACAGAAGTGAACCTTTTTCAAGTCCGTTTTCTCAACTCACTGTTTCTCCTGCAAGACATTATACTCTATAAGCCATATCTCCTAAACCGGTGGGTCAAACTGAACAACCAAGATGTCCATTTGAAGCTACGATTCCCTGCTTTCACATGACGTGAACAAAAGCAAAAATTCTAAAAGTACCTCACAGTCAAAGGTGGTCACAGACGTTGTACTAACTGAACCAACCGTGTGGTCTCCAGCTGCTGGAGCAGGCGTTGGTGATCGAGGAGCAGCTCCGCCGCGCGGCCTACCTCAACATGTCCGAGGACCCCTCCCACCCCTCCATGGCGCTCAACACGCGCTTCAGCGAGGTGGAGTGTCTGGCCGAGTCGCACCAGCACCTCAGCAAGGAGTCCATGTCGGGGAACAAGCCCGCAAACGCAGTGCTGCACAAAGGTGAGACCCACGGGCTGGAGAGAGGGAGGGAGGGAGGGAGGGAACCCAAGGGCTCGGTTCTGGAACCATTCTGGGGCTGGAGAGAGGGAGGGAGAGAGGGAGGGAACCGAAAGGCTCGGTTCTGGAGCCATTCTGGGGAGGGAGGGAGGGAGGGAACCCAAGGGCTCGGTTCTGGAGCCATTCTGGGGAGGGAGGGAGGGAGGGAACCCAAGGGCTCGGTTCTGGAGCCATTCTGGGGAGGGAGGGAGGGAGGGAGGGAGGGAGGGAACCCAAGGGCTCGGTTTGGAACCATTCTGGGGAGGGAGGGAGGGAGCATTATGTTATACTTTAGCTATTGAAAAAATAGCAGATCTACAAGCTCATAGCGCAGCCCCGAGTGCCGCGAGCTACGAGTTTTTTTTCCTTTTTTTCCCGTGAAAATGTGGGCGCAAAACTTTGAGTGTGTATATATATTATATATATATATTCTTTCACGGCTGACGTTTTTAAGTCACATCTTTGCTTCTGGGGGGGGGGGTCCTTTGGAGCAACATATTTTCAGATGGAGGTCGGCGGCCAATTACATAATCTTGGGGGTCCTTGTTTGAGAACGACTGACATGGACATTTTATTTTCATAAAACTGTCAGGATTTAGAAGGCATTTAGTCTAAATGGTTTGAATGTTCTCTCGCTCCCTGTGTGTGTGTGTGTGTGTGTGTGTGTGTGTGTGTGTGCGTGTGTGTCCAGTTCTCAAACAACTTGAGGAGCTGCTCAGCGACATGAAGGCCGACGTGACGCGTCTTCCCGCCACCATCGCCCGGATACCGCCGGTCGCCGTGCGACTCCAGATGTCCGAGAGGAACATCCTGAGCCGACTGGCCAGCCGAGGACCGGAGACACACACGCAACAGGTACACACGCACGCACACACACACACGCAACAGGTAGACACGCACGCACGCACACACACACATCCACACGCAACAGGTAGACACACACATCCACACGCAACAGGTAGACACGCACGCAACAGGTAGACACGCACACACACACACACACACACATCCACACGCAACAGGTAGACACGCACACACACACACACACACATCCACACGCAACAGGTAGACACGCACGCACACACACACACATCCACACGCGCAACAGGTAGACACACACTCACACATCCACACGCAACAGGTAGACGCACACGAACACACGCGGACCGTTTCTCAATACCCGAAGTTGGGAAGTTCAGACTTGCGAACTCCTTGGGGAGTTCAAACCAAAGGGGCCAGTGAGGCGGAGCTTCGTGCCAGATCTGTCTCTATCCTTTTAATACTCTATGGTTCATGGACAGCAGCGTAACTTGGTGACGTCACCGTAGTAAGTAAGTACATTTTATTCATAGAGCACCTTTCGAAACAAAGTTACAAAGTGCTGAACAACAAGGTAAAATAATCACGTTAAAATAAGGGCACGAAACAAACAGTAGAAGGTAAAACATTAAAATGCAACAAATCAAGCAAAGAATATATAAAAAAATATATATATCATAAAATAAAGTGCTGGCGAAATAAACACGTTCTTAACAATCTCTTAAAACCGTCGACAGACTCTGCATTCTTCAGTTCTCAAGCTTGCGTCACCCAAATTGACCAATCACCGCATTGCTACTGTTTAGAGTTTAGTTTTATCAGGATCCCCGTTAGCTGGTGCACAGCAGCGTCTAATCTTCCTGGGGTCCGCACAGAACATAAAAACATGACATTCCACATGAATGACGTTACAGGACAATGATATAGAAATAAAATTAAAAAAGTAATCATGAGTTCTCCCGTTGATGGCTTGTAGATCTGTTCTTTTTCTACATCGGACTTTAACCCGCTTTGGACGGGAACCCCTTTTGGCGTTTATGTTATGCTTTTAGCTGTTGAAAAATAGCAGATCTACAAGCTCGTAGGTCTGGCTATTTTTTTGAAAAATCGAAGAACGACTGACACAGAAAAATAGCTTTTTCAGAAAACTGTCAGGATGTAGAAGACGTTTATAGAATCTGATCTCGGGTCAGAATGGGTTAAAATAGGCGTATGTGCAGCCTACAACTAATCATTCTATAAAAAAATTAATAAAACCACTGCCTGGTTTTGATTTTTTGTTTTAATAAACATTCCATTTAGGCTACTGTTAAATACATGTTTTAATAAATGTTAACATTCACTTTAGGCTACTGTTAAATAAATGTTTTAATAAATGTTAACATTCCATTTAGGCTACTGTTAAATAAAGTATAGAAATATGCATATGAATAGCCTGTTAATATCAGCCTATGACGCACTGGGTGATTATCATATTATTAAAGAACTTGGTCCTGGTCACTGGGGGTGTTAATATCAGCCTATAACACACTGGGTGATTATCATATTTAGGCCGACCGCGACCGGCGACTGATGCCGGTACTGTTGCATTCTGGGCAATTTCCAGTGAAAGGTCAACACAAGTCTGCTCCGCAGTAGACTCGGTAAAGACACTGGCCTGTACTGGCCTGCACTGGTCTCTACTGGTCTGTACTGGCCTGTACTGGCCTGTACTGGTCTCTACTGGTCTCTACTGGTCTGTACTGGCCTGTACTGGTCTGCACTGGTCTGTACTGGTCTGCACTGGTCTGCACTGGTCTGCACTGGTCTGCACTGGTCTGTACTGGCCTGTACTGGTCTGTACTGGTCTGCACTGGCCTGTACTGGTCTGTACTGGTCTGTACTGGTCTGTACTGGCCTGTACTGGTCTGCACTGGCCTGTACTGGTCTGTACTGGCCTGTACTGGCCTGCACTGGTCTGTACTGGCCTGTACTGGCCTGTACTGGTCTGCACTGGTCTGCACTGGCCTGCACTGGTCTGTACTGGCCTGCACTGGCCTGTACTGGCCTGTACTGGTCTGCACTGGTCTGCACTGGTCTGTACTGGCCTGTACTGGTCTGCACTGGTCTGCACTGGTCTGCACTGGCCTGTACTGGTCTGTACTGGTCTGTACTGGTCTCCACTGGTCTGCACTGGCCTGTACTGGTCTCTACTGGGCCAAATGTGAACTGGAGAATTGGAATGGTACTTCCTGGTCGGCGACTGACGACGTTTCACGAGGATGTAAGTACAGACAAGTTCGGGTATTGAGAAACGGCAACAGGTAGACGCGCACGCACACACACACACACACACACACACACACAACAGGTACGCAAGGTAGGCACGCACACAGACACACACACACACAGAACATGTTAATTGAAAATTTGAAAGTAATGTGTAGTTGTATCTGAGCGTGTGCCTCTGACTCCTCCTCCTTGCCTCTGACTCCTCCTCCTTGCCTCTGACTCCTCCTCCTTGCAGATGTCACAACAGTAGCCTGAGCTGCCCCGCCCGATACCTCGCTAAGAACCTCGCCCTTTGACATTCCTGATTGGTGCACAGCAAGATGACGGACACGCCTTCCAGTGTGAAGCCGCGCCCTTCGTTCCGTTCGCCTTTTTTTTTCTTTATTTTTTTTGTTGACTTTTCTTTTCTTTTTTTTCTCTCTCAAACGGACTTTGTTGCTGAGTAACCAGGGTGGGTTTTCCTCCCCCCCCCCCCCCCCCCAGGGTGGGTTTTCCTCCCCCGAGAGCCTCCACTTTTGAGGCTGGACATAAAAGCTATTTTATTTTTTATTTTTATTTTTTTGTCCTTTTTTCAATTTCTTTATTAATATTATTGATATAATGTTATTATGGTTTTTTGGGACCTAAATAAAAAAAATGTAATAAAGACTCGCCAGTTGCCAGTTTTCTTGTCATTGTGGCGTAAATCAGGGGTGGTCAACTTTGACGATGGAGAGGGCCACACTCACTCCAGAGGGCCACTATAGTTCCACACTCACTCCAGAGGGCCACTATAGTTCCACACTCACTCCAGAGGGCCACTATAGTTCCACACTCACTTCCAGATGGCCACTATAGTTCCACACTCACTCCAGAGGACCACTATAGTTCCACACTCACTCCAGAGGGCCACTATAGTTCCATACTCACTCCAGAGGGCCACTATAGTTCCACACTCACTCCAGAGGTCCACTATATTTCCACACTCACTTCCAGAGTACACTTCATTACAACTGTATTCAATGCTTCCACATCGCAGCGATCCGTTTCCGAGTACACTTCATTACTTGCGCAAGCAGAGAGCGCGCAAGTACTAGTTTGTCCCAGGGCCCGTACGGACCGTCCCAGCACTTTTGATGCGTATGCACCGTTCCGACGGTGCCACGCGTACTGTCCCGGGACACGGCGACCGGGACCGTACGCAGCATTGTGTGAATGCCACGGTATCTGCCAAGTGGTCCCGATAGCGCGCATCCAGGACCAGAGTGTGAATCTGCCCCTTATTAAGACTATTTAGGCCTGACGTCGAAATCTAAAAGACTTCTAAATTCTGACAGTTTTCTGAAACCACCTCATGTTTCTGTATCAGTGGTGCTCAATATTTAATACCTCATGTTTCTGTATCCGTGGTGCTCAATATTTCATGTCAAGGACCCCCAAAATGTAAATGTATTTTGGCCACCGACCCCCGTCTGAAAATACGCTGTTCCAGGAACCCCCTCGGAAAGCAAAGATGTGAGTTAAAAAACGTTCGCTCTGAAAGAATATACATTCAAAGGTTTGCGCCACATTTTCAAGAGAGCAGACCTACAAGCTTGTAGATCTGCTATTTTTCATTAAAGTATAACACGATGCTTCAAACACCAAAAGGGGTTCCCGTTGACTGCATGCACTTTAAACTAGTTTAAAGCGTCTGCTATTTTAGAAAAATCGAAGAACCACTAAGATAGAAACATGGCTTTTTCAGAAAACTGTCAGGATGTAGAAGACATTTATAATAATCTGATCTCGGGTCAGAATGGGTTAGCTACATGATGGGAGCTTTAACCAGCAACTAAGACTACCAAGCCATGTTCCTTTAATATCGTTGCTGTCGGGCAGAAACAGAAACCTTGTATCTCCTAATACTAACTAATACTTAAGTATTGAAGTGAATGAATCGGAAGTCATGTACAATTACAAATCCTTAGTCTTAGACGTAATGTAAAGTATTGAAGTGAATGCATCGGAAGTCATGCACAATTACAAATCCTTAGTCTTGGACGTACATTTTATTAACTGAATGCCAACAGCAAGTTGTATCACAAAACCAACATCAGGAAGCAAACTATTTCCTTTGTCTTATTCGCTCTTCTTTTTTTATTTTCTTTTGGTTCAGTTAAACAAATGAAATACACTTTGACACACAACAAAAGGAACAACTCTTTGACCCACAACAAAAGGAACAACTCTTTGACACACAACAAAAGGAACAACTCTTTGCTATATTTAATCCAAATGGTACAGTATCTGCTCAAAACAAAAAAACATATTTCAGTCAACCAGGCTGGTCTGTAGTGGTACAGTTGTACGGACATGTCGACAACTGTTCTAGATGCCTCAGAGGGACAGTACAGTACAGTACAGTACAGTACAGTACAGTACAGTACAGTACAGTACAGTACATACAAGAGGAGAAATCCGTCCAGGTTTATACGACAAAGACAAGGATTTGACAAGTTATTCAGCAGCATGTTTTAAATTATCATTTATGCACAAACTACTATGTGCTCAGGAAGGCATGGAGGAATTACATTTTCCATTTTGACAAAGGACCAAGATGTTGCATGGGTTAAGGTTAGGTTTATTTGGGTTAAGGTTAGGTTTAGGCATGGTTTATATGGGTTAAGGTTAGGTTTAGGCATAGTTTATGTGAGGTTAAGGTTAGGTTTAGGCATAGTTTATGTGAGGTTAAGGTTAGGTTTAGGCATAGTTTGTGAGGTTAAGGTTAGGTTTAGGCATAGTTTCTATGAGGTTAGGTTTAGGCATAGTTTATGTGAGGTTAAGGTTAGGTTTAGGCATAGTTTATTTGGATTAAGGTTAGGTTTAGGGATAGTTTCTATGAGGTTAGGTTTAGGCATGGGTTAAGGTTAGGTTTAGGCATGGTTTATATGAGGTTAAGGTTAGGTTTAGGCATGGTTTATAGGAGGTTAAGGTTAGGTTTAGGCATAGTTTCTATGAGGTTAGGTTTAGGCATGGGTTAAGGTTAGGTTTAGGCATAGTTTATATATAGGTTTATATATATGATGGTGGATTTGGTAGCTGTTTGTCTCGGTGGAGGAGCAGTGTTCCATGTCGGGGGGGCTTGGAGACCAGCTCAGTAGAAGAAATACACTGAGAGAGAGAGAGAGAGAGAGGGGGAGAGAGAGAGAGACCAATTGTGAGCTTATATACATTTACGTTTTAAAAATATAATGCTTTACCATACTGTATAATTATAATATGATTCATGTACAATCATCCAGGAACTGTTTGTAGTTTGTACTCACAGAATATGACTCCAAAACATATAGTTCCTATGATGGCCATGATGATCATCATCTGAAAGAGACGGACATCCACAGAGGTCAGTTTAAGACACACACACACTCACACACACACACATCCACAGAGGTCAGTTTAAGAGACACACACGCACGCTCACACACACACACACACACACACATCCACAGAGGTCAGTTTAAGAGACACACACTCTCTCACACACGCACGCTCACAGACACACACACACATCCACAGAGGTCTGTTTAAGAGAGACACACACGCACGCACACACACACACATCCACAGAGGTCTGTTTAAGTGAGACTATACATGCACGTGTATGATAACGGCATCCTAAGGTTGGCAATGAATATCACCTCTAACAGTAGCCATGTGTTGTATGGAGAATATAATGAATATCACCTCTAAGACTAGCCATGTGTTGTATGGAGAATATAAGGAATATCACCTCTAACACTAGCCATGTGTTGTATGGAGAATATAAGGAATATCACCTCTAACACTAGCCATGTGTTGTATTATAGAATATAATGAATATCACCTCTAACACTAGCCATGTGTTGTATTATAGAATATAATGAATATCACCTCTAACACTAGCCATGTGTTGTATAGAATATAAGGAATATCACCTCTAAGACTAGCCATGTGTTGTATGGAGAATATAATGAATATCACCTCTAAGACTAGCCATGTGTTGTATTATAGAATATAATGAATATCACCTCTAAGACTAGCCATGTGTTGTATTATAGAATATAAGGAATATCACCTCTAAGACTAGCCATGTGTTGTATAGAATATAAGGAATATCACCTCTAAGACTAGCCATGTGTTGTATGGAGAATATAAGGAATATCACCTCTAAGACTAGCCATGTGTTGTATTATAGAATATAATGAATATCACCTCTAAGACTAGCCATGTGTTGTATTATAGAATATAATGAATATCACCTCTAAGACTAGCCATGTGTTGTATGGAGAATATAAGGAATATCACCTCTAACACTAGCCATGTGTTGTATTATAGAATATAAGGAATATCACCTCTAACACTAGCCATGTGTTGTATTATAGAATATAATGAATATCACCTCTAAGACTAGCCATGTGTTGTATTATAGAATATAAGGAATATCACCTCTAACACTAGCCATGTGTTGTATTATAGAATATAAGGAATATCACCTCTAACACTAGCCATGTGTTGTATTATAGAATATAATGAATATCACCTCTAAGACTAGCCATGTGTTGTATTATAGAATATAAGGAATATCACCTCTAACACTAGCCATGTGTTGTATGGAGAATATAAGGAATATCACCTCTAATACTACTAAAATGTTTATTATTATTATTGTTGTATGGAGAATACAGGTTGCTGCCTTCAGGAAGGAGATATGGTGTACCGTCCATCATACAATAAGGTCAGACTAAAGAGGTCCTTCTTTGACCAACAGTCGACTTTGAGGCTCAATCAGGAGTTGTAGCAGCCATGGGGTAATCAGATCTAATAATAATAATAATAACTTTATTATTATTATTATTATTATTACGGGTTAATCTACAAGGTGGACATTGCTCTTGTCTTGTATGTCTTTATGGGTGTGTGTGTGTGTGTGTGTGTGTGTGTGTGTGTGTGTGTGTGTGTGTGTGCACGGCTGCTGGGTCGTAAGACACATTTGTATTGTATTTGTAAAATAGTAGATACATAATTATAGAACATTGATATGATGTTTTGTTTTGTTTTGTTCTTTTTGTTGTCTTGTTCCTGTATTGTCCTGTCTGTCCAAGATAGCACTTCTGTAGACTTAGATAGCATTTGAAACAGACTTATAGCATGTTATGTAGACAGCACTAGAATTGCATTGTATATAGTCATAGCAAGCCATAGTACATATGTATAGCATAGTAGTATATATGTAAAGTTTATACGTATAAATTTCATTATATAGATATTCCACTGTTACTTTCTTAGCTTACGCATGTTTCATGATGAATGTTTTTATGTGATGTATTCCCATGCTTTTTTGTTCTTGCTTAATGTAAGTCGCTCTGGATTAAGAGCGTCTGCTAAATGCCTAAATTGTAAAATTGTAAATTGTAAATTGTCTTTGACTGACAATAAAGTACTACATCACAATATGATTCCTTGTGTTGATATGATATGATATATGACATGATATTGTCATATAATTATATCATATCAACACAAGGAACACATCTACAATAAAGTACTACATCACAATATGATTCCTTGTGTTGATATGATAATATGATTATATGACATGATATTGTCATATAATTATATCATATCAACACCAGGAACACATCTACAAACAAAGCAATGTCGTTTCCTTTAGGGCCCCGCCCCCAAGCCTGGAACCTTTTTGAATTTTTTTAGTTTTAGTTTTTAGTTTTTTTTACTATTTTGGAGAAAAGAATACATTTTAAAATAGTGAAAGCAGCTCATGTACTTTGACACGCTGTCTGTGAGCTTGTAGAGTGGTTATTTGAACTATTTAATTTTCACGTAAGGGGTCAGCCAGATTGGGCCCTGAGTTGAGTTCCTACGTGATTCTTTTTACAGGAAGAATACCGGCATACATTGTTAGATATTTCGTTTAACATTAACGTTAGTGTTTTGCACTTGCAATGCCCGCGCACCGCCCACCAGGGGGCGCCAGCTCACAGGTTGGGAATGGCTGATGTTGGAATGTAGACGGTCTTTATTTCAACGTACAGTGTAGTAGGCTACTGTAGGCATTCGGCAGACACTCTGAATTTACAGTACAACATGGTAATACTGTATGCAATGCGTAGGAGTCTAGACCTTTGTTGTTTTTGGCAGCAAGCTTTAGTCACAGTCTCTTGACACGTTTTCATTTAGTCACCTGGAATCATGTTTCAGTGTTTAGTCGACTAAATATCATAACGTTTTTGTCGTCTAAATCTACAGTTGATTTAGTCGAACAACATTTAATTTTTACAGTGCCTTGATGCCGTCGTGATGGCTGATTTTACCCTTGGCTGAAAATAGCAGATCTACAAGCTCACAGCGCGTCTCGCGGCCACGCATTGTGAGCTTGTAGATCGGCTTATTTTCAGCATGGATCTCTTGTCCACTATAGTCCCTTCCTAACATGTTAGTCTAGTTTTTTTATTTGTTGACGAAATTGTCAGTATATTTGGTCTTAGTTTTAGTCACCGTATAGCTTAATTGTTATTTAGTCAGTGGAAAAGGGCATTTTTCGTCTTAGTTTTAGTCGACAAATCAACACTAACCAATAATTAACCCATCGTGATCAGGTGGACCCTCTTGTAAACAAGTGTAAATGTCAGCTCAGCGTCAGACATTCGGAGGTTATGTTTAGGTGCGCTGGTGTTGATGTCTTCACATCTGTACTGTACTGTACTGTACTGTACTGTACTGTACTGTACTGTACTGTACTGTACTGTACTGTACTGTACTGTACTGTACTGTACTGTACTGTACTGTACTGTACTGTAGGCCTACTGTACTGTACTGTACTGTGTGTGTGTGTGTGTGTGTGTGTGTGTGTGTGTGTGTGTGTGTGTGTGTGTGTGTGTGTGTGTGCATGCGCGTGCGTGCGTGACATGCAAACCTATGAATAGTGAGTGTTTGAGATTAAATGAGTATATAGTGATGGGGGAGGGGAGGGGAGGGGGGGAGGGGGGGGGGAGGGGAGGGGGGCAGCTGTGTCACATCCCAGATGCCCCGGTTATAATCCCTGAACGTTCAGCTCTAATCCAGATTGGGATCTTTCCCTCTCTGGCCAGCCCACGCACGCACACACACACACACACACACACACACACACCCACGCACGCACACACGCGCCCACGCACGCATGCACGCACCCACCCATGCACGCATCGCACGCATCGCACGCACCCACGCACGCACACTCCACCCCCCTGTGTCATAGTCGCCTGTCGGGCATGAACCTTGTATCTCCATATTTCAACTAAATATTACAACAAAATAATTAACGAGATCTCCTGCACTGTAGTCGACAATAACTATAGTACGTTACAGTAATAACTATGTAGCATCTATTGGAACAATGTTGATTTATCCGTTTTCTGAAAAGCAATAAAGAAATGTTTGGACATGCAAGGTTTCCTCCCGACAAAAATATATCCTTCCT